>NC_092343.1:59842500-60156250 GCF_046630445.1 Rutidosis leptorrhynchoides
AAGTTTTCTTCAGGGCAGTAGTTGGGGGCGAGTCATGCAACTACGGGAGATAAACGCGTGGGTGGTTTAGTCTCTCATGGGTAATCCCAAATTGATGTCCCCCCAACCCCCCACCCCCTCCCCAAAAAAAAAAAAAAAAACTATATATAGGTGTGTTTGGTGACAAGCTTATGAGAGCTTATAGGAGTTTGTGCTTATGATATTAATAAGCTATAAGTTATAAGCTCTATTTGGCATGCAATCAAAAGTAGAGCTTATGTAAATACATTCCGATTGTATTTTTCGCAATAAATTAAAAAATGTCAAAATAGAATTAAAAAAACTTAGCACACAACTCGACAATCTAGACTCCCAAATTCACGAACACCTAAAAGCAACTAACGAATGAGAAGAAATCGCTGAAACCAGATCTATATCTGAGACTGAAAGACTAAAATGGGTTGAAGAAAAAATGCAATATATCAAAAAAGAAAAAAAGAAAACAAAAATGCTAAAACAAAAATCACGAATCAAATGGGCCCTCGAATGCGATGAAAACTCTAAATATTTTCACAACTTTAGTAAAAGACGTGCAAATAAAATTATATTCATGGTATCTCAATTAACGGCACTTGGACCGAAGATCCTAACGTTATAAAGACAGAAACTTTCCTATACTTCAAATCAATTTTTACAAGCAAAAATCTTAAAAATCATTGTCCTTTCGATAATGCCACTCACCTTGAATACATCTCACCTCAAGACAATCTCATCCTTGAGTCAAAATTTAATGAACACAAAATATGAGATGCCCTCAACGATTGTGAAAACTCAAAAGCTCCGGGCCCCAATGGGTTCAACATGAAATTCTTCAAAACAACACTGGGATCTCATCAAATCCGAACTCATTAATGCTCTGGATTGGTTTTGGACCAAATCAGAAATCTCCAAAGGTTGTAATGTCTCCTTTTTCACTTTAATTCCCAAAACCCTAACCCCATTGGTCTGAATGAATATCGACCTATTGTCACATTCGAAGTTATTATAAGATTCTAACCAAAATCCTTTCTAATCAGCTCGCAAAAGTAATCCATAAAGTAATTGGCTGTGAACAAACTACATTCCTCAAAGGTAGGAATATTCTCGATAGCGTGCTTATTTCCAATGAAATAATCGATGAACTTAAACGCAAAAAATGCAAAGGCCTCGTTTTTAAATTCGACTTCGAAAAGGCTTTTGATTTTATCGAGTGAGAATTTTTATTTGACACCATGCACTATATGGGATTCGGTTCCAAATGGATTAGTCTCATTCTTGCATGCCTCTCGTCTTCTTCTATATCCGTCCTCATCAATGGTTCTCCCACTGTGGAATTTACTTCTGAAAGAGGCATCCGACAGGGGGATCCAATCTCACATTTTCTCTTCATCATTGTCGCCGAAGGTGTTAACATCCTTACCAGACGTGCATTAACTAATGGTCATCTTTGCGGCATAAATGTCGGTAATGATAATATCACAATAACTCACCTACAATACGTTGATGATACAATTTTCTTTGGCGAGTGGAGTAAAAGAAAAATGCCAAACATATTTCCAACTCCTTAAATGTTTTGAAAAAATCTCGGGTCTCAAAGTTAACTTTAAAAAAAGTAAACTTTATGGAATCGGTGTATCCAAGACTGAAACTAAACAAATGGCCAAATATATTAACTGCTCTACCGGAACCACTCCTTTCACATACCTAGGATTACCCATTGGTGTTCCCACAACACACGCCTCCTCTTGGCAGCCGATAGTGTGATGGCCCCGTCAATACGCTAAACGGCTCCGTCACTTGGTCCCACAGCCTGATCGAACTTAAATGAATTTAACAAATGACATTGCATTCTTTTATTTCAAAAGTTTCCCAAAAAGGAAAGCATACCAAAATATGTAGTTTAAAAGTAACCCAACATATTAATAATCCAAAGTTGACACAAAACATTGTCAACAACCCACAAGTATTAATTATTCAAAAACCGAATGCAAGCCAAAGTTTCATAAATTGTTTCATAAAAATCTGCCCAAATGCATGCAGACTCTTCTAAACACAGCGGAAGCACATAAACTCAAGTACCTGTGAAAACATGCGAGTAAACTGTCAACACAAAGGTTGAGTGAATTATAGGTTTAAATAATTGAATAAACTTTAGACCACAAGATTTAAAAATGTTAGAAAACATTAAACATTATTCCATTATCAATGAGCCACCTGGTAACCACTTAACCCTTTATTTACCCTTGCCAAACACAATAATAATATACACTGGACAGTGTATCTACAACAAAATACGAAGTACTAAACATTTCGATTATAAATTGCTAGTGCGACTAGCTCGAAATGGGGTTGTCAAACCCGATAGATCTATCCGTAGGATTCGCGTTCACCGGTAGAAACCAATGATTACAGTTACCAGACTAGGGAATATTTTTGTCCAACTCACAATGAATAATTTAAATTTAATTGTCACTTGTGTCTAAACGTGAAATAAAATGCATGTAATCACATCCCAAAAATATACTTTGAAAAGTATGTAAAAACGGGACTATAACTCACCTTAAGCGAAGTAACCAACACAATTAAGCGAACAGCAAATGTAGTACAGTAATCAGGAATGATCACAACGCCGACCTATAAATAAAGCAGGTCCATATAAATAACTAACTTAGGTCAAGTCTTAGTATGATAGCTATTGTACATGTTGCAAGTAGACATAGAACAATACTCAATATGCATTGGTTTGATTGGAACAGCTTACGGACACACACTTTCTAATTTTAGAAAGTTTCTATTTTTAACAGGTTTCCATTTTTGGAAAGTTTCTATTTTTGGAAAGTTTCTATTTTTGGAAAGTTTCCAAATTTAGAAAGTTGCTATTTTAGGAAAGTTTATAAGTTAGGAAAGTTTTCTTAATTAGAAAGTCAACAAAAGTCAACTGAAAGTCAAAGTCAACCGAAAGTCAACTCAAAAGTCAACCTTGGTCAAACATTGTCAACGTTAATTTTAAAAAGTGTAAGTTATAATAATAATATAAGTTATAACGTTTATTAAAGTTAAATATGTCTAATTATGTCATAACATAAGTTTAATTAAATTAAAATGAATTATTAAAGTTAATATAAGTTTAAATGATATAATTAATATAACATAAGTATTTAATTAATTAATTAAATATTGGTCATAATGTAAGTATTATTAATTAATAATAAATTTTAAATCATATCATAAGTATTATTAATTAATAATGAATTATAAATTATATCATAAGTTTCTAATTATAATTATTAAATCATAAGTATTTAATAATTAAATTATAATTAAATAATAACTAAGCCTTATAATAATTAAATAATTAATTAATCCTTATTATAAGTCTTATTATAATAATCTCATAATATAAGTTTAATACTTATTATAAGTATTTTCCATTAATAATAAAGTATTATTAATCATATGTTTAATTAAAATGTTAATTAAATCATAAGTATTAATTAAATGATACAATAAATATATATCATAAGTCTTAAATAATAATAATTACTTTTTTTATCATAAGTATTTATATGATAATGAAATCCATTATTTATATCATAAGTTTAATAATTAATCACAAGTTTTAAATCAAAAGTTCATCGGGTCGTATCTTGTGCCCCGGGTGTCGGTTTTCGGCGAGCCTTACATATATCTCCGCCTAACCAAACCACCCGACACTTTGGTACACTCAAGAACACCCCAAGAACAGTCCACAAGACGTGATATACAGCCATTACACTACTTGGAACTTTAATTCACTCAAAATCGTGTTTTTGACATAACGGGTGATTCGTGGCTCGGATTGAGATGACCCGAACATGAAAGTTCACCCCACCATTAGTCCTAACACACTAAAACACCCTAAAGTCACCAAATATGGTCACAAAGTCGGACCAAACCTGGTTCATACCAAAATCACATTTCAATCTTAACAAAATACCACTTTGATCATATTTAGGGCTCCGGGAATCGAAACGACATGAATCCGGAGTCTAAAATTAATGTATTGATGAGAGGAACTCATCTAGATACTTTATTTTAACTTTTATAACAGTCACAATATCAGAAATACACAAAAAAGCTGCTGTCCCAATTTTATCAAACCGAAAACATGTGTTTACGAGTAATTCTATGCATACAAACACCATTACAACAACAAGTAATCATCATACTATTAATATATAATCAAAATACAGAAATATAATGAAAAATTAAAAATTCTAGGGTTAGGGTTTATACCCTAATCGAGAAACAAGAAGTATAATCGCGTAGAGAACGGAATGAGGAACGCGTTGATGTTGTTTAATCCTTGATCCAAGTAATAAAAATTGATGAAGACGATGATGTTGGGAAGGTGGTAGGCGACGGTAAAGGGAGGAGAAAAAGAATAGAGCACAAAATAAATTTAGGTTTTGATAAATTTGAAGTGATAAAATAAAATGCCAAAAAAAGAAATATGGGGAGTATTACTCCCTCCCCTCTTGGTTTCGGCCGATGGGGGGTGTCTGGGGTGGGCCCCACTAGCCCAACTTGCTAAATGATCAAATCCTTATGGCCCGAAAGCCCGAACGAATCCCGAAACGCAAAAACACGCTTACGCGATTAAAAATCCGGAGAGATAACAAACGCGCGACGAAAAATAAATATAAATACTCTATATAATTATATGATATTAAAATATTATATTTAAAATAATTAGGATTTAAATATCCCAAAAACGCGACCGTTGGTTTGAAAACCGAAAAGATTCGCCGGATAGAAATCCGCGACACGTAGAAACGTATAAATTAAAATATGAATACAATTATTCACATAACACTTAATTATTAATATATTATTATTAATATAATAATATATGTCATAGAAATGACGTAGCACAATTAACAGTTAATGGTCGTTAAATAATTAACGGTAAAAGATAACGGAAAAAGTAGGGTCGTGACAGTACCTTCCCGTTACGGAAATTTCGTCCCGAAATTTAAGCAGGTGCAGGGGTTGACTCAGCATCTGGGAACAAATGCTGGTATTTCTGCTTCATCTGATCTTCACGCTCCCAAGTGAACTCAGGACCGCGTCTAGCGTTCCATCTAACCCGGACAATAGGAATTCGGCTCTGCTTAAGAGTCTTAACTTCTCGATCCATAATTTCAATAGGTTCCTCAATAAAGTGTAGTTGCTTATCAACATGAAGTTCTTCCAGAGGAATAGTCTTGTCGGCCTCGGCCAAAAACTTCTTTAAATTCGATACATGAAAAACATCGTGAACAGCACTGAGTTCTTGTGGCAATTTCAAACGATATGCCACCGGTCCAACTCTCTCAACAATCTCAAACGGTCTAACAAAACAAGGACTTAACTTTCCCCTCTTACCAAAATGGATCACACCCTTCCAAGGTGAAACCTTTAACATAACACGATCACCAACTTGAAATTCTACATCTTTCCTTCCCCTGTCGGCATAACTCTTTTGCCGACTTCTAGCAGTTCTCAATCTTTCCTTAATCTGTACAATCTTCTCGGTAGTCTCGTGAATAATTTCTGGACCTGTGAGTTGAGCATCCCCAACCTCATTCCAACAGACAGGAGACCTACACTTCCTACCATACAGAGCTTCAAATGGTGCGGCTTGAATGCTTGCGTGATAACTGTTGTTATAAGAAAATTTAGCTAGCGACAAGTATTTATCCCACCCATTACCAAAATCAATAACACACGCTCGTAACATATCTTCTAACGTCTGAATGGTCCTTTCACTCTGACCATCTATTTGAGGATGATAAGCGGTGCTCATATCTAACCTAGTTCCCAAGGCTTCCTGTAAAGATCGCCAAAACCTTGATACAAATCGACTGTCTCGGTCCAAAATAATGGATACAGGAACACCATGTCTAGAAACAATCTCCTTCAAGTACAAACGAGTAGGCTTCTCCATTGAATCTGTTTCCCTAATCGGCAAAAAGTGAGCCGACTTAGTGAGTCGATCTACAATCACCCAAATAGTGTCATAGCCACCCGCAACTCTCGGTAACTTAGTAATAAAATCCATTGTAATTCCTTCCCACTTCCACTCGAGAATCTCGGGTTGCACCAAAAGTCCAGACATTTTTTGATGTTCAGCTTTAACCTTAGCACAGGTCAAACACTTAGCCACATACGTATCCACATCACCTTTCAAATTTGGCCACCAATACAGCTCCTTAAGATCATGATACATCTTTCCTGAACCAGGATGAATAGAGTAACTAGACTTATGAGCCTCATCCAAAACAAGTTGTCGCAGTTCCCCAAACTTCGGAACCCAAAGACGTCCTGCAAAGTACCTAGTACCATCTGCTCGAATCTCAAATTTCTTAGCCATACCTCTTACGTTCTCTTTCACAAAATTCTCTTCCTTTAAGGCTTCTTGTTGTGCCTCAAGAATCTGCCTTGCGAGGTTTTTTCTAATTGTCATATTCAAGGCTCTAAATCTGCGAGGTTCAGCCCTTTCTTTACGACTCAACGCATCCGCCACAACATTGACCTTACCCGGATGATACAAAAGTTCACAATCGTAATCGTTCAACATCTCAATCCATCTTCGTTGTCTCATGTTCAACTGTTTCTAATCGAGGATATGTTGAAGACTTTTGTGACCTGTGTACACAGTACTCTTGACCCCATACAAATAATGTCTCCAAATCTTAAGCGCAAAAACAACGGCCCCCAACTCTAAATCATGAGTGGTATAGTTCTGTTCGTGAATCTTCAATTGACGTGACGCATACGCAATGACCTTCTTTCGTTGCATCAAAACACAACCAAAGCCTTGACGCGAAGCATCACAATAAACAACAAAATCATCATTACCCTTAGGTAGTGACATTATCGAAGAAGTAGTCAACTTCTTCTTTAAAATCAGAAAAGCAGCCTCTTGTTCATCCTTTCACTCATAATTCTTCCCCTTGTGCGTTAAAGCAGTCAGAGGTTTCACTATACGAGAGAAATCTTGAATGAACCTTCTATAGTAACCCGCTAATCCTAGGAACTGACGAATCTGAGTAGGAGTTTTCAGAGTTTCCCACCTTTCAATCGCCTCAATCTTAGCAGGATCAACTTGTATCCCTTGTTTACTAATAATATGTCCAAGGAATTGAACTTCTGATGTGTGCGAGGTGGTGTATAAAATAGTTATATTTTTTACAAGGAAATACTATTAAATACGATACAATTTTACACAAGTGATTTATTTATTTATAGAGTGGATATACATAAACCTTGCTACAACACTTATAGGCAGTGTGCCTAATCGTACAGTAGTGTAGTTTTTAGTAATTCCGGTTCGTTCCACAGGGATCTTTAAAACAAGCTTAACGCTATATTTTTAAAAACAATATTTGTAAAAATACAAAAATATATAAGTAATATTATTATTATAAAAATGGGGTTTTTACCGTTTAATGACCGGTTTATCGATTTTAAAACTTTAGTCGCAGTTAAAACCTAATGTAAAATATTAAAAATAAATATAACTTAATTTAAAGCGTAAAGTAAATAACGATAATGAAATTGCGATAAATAAAAGTGCGATAAAATAAAATTGCGATAATTAAAGAGTACGATAATTAAAAATGCAATTAAATAAAATGATAATAAATAAAAGTGCGATAATTAAAAGTGCAATTAAATATGAAATATATAAATTATGCTTATTTAAACTTCCGTAATCATGATGTTCGACGTATTGATTTTAGTTTATTCCCATGGGTTAATTGTTCTTTGTCCTGAATTATTCAATATGTCCATACGGATTTGTCCATAATAGTCCATCAGTCATAATCATAAAATGCGGAAGTCTTCGTCAAATTATTCTTATTCCCGAAGTCAAATATTCCAACTAATTGGGGATTCGAATTGTAACAAGGTCTTAATACTTTGTTTAATGAATACACCATGTTATCGACTGCGTGTAGTCCAAGGTTTTACTGCTTTGTTAACAATTACACCAATTACCCTTGAATGTAATCCACCCCTATTTCAACAAGTCTATTAACTATTAATCCAGTTCCGTGTCCGGTAAAATGAACAATTATTGGTATTTATAGATATCCCGTCCACCGTGCCCAGTCAAGCGTACGTGGTTATATATAAATACGTCAAATTATAAGTCTATATATTAAATCAACGGGGTATCATTTAGTTAATATAAAACCCATTAATAGCCCATAGTCTAATTTCTACAAGTGTCGTTCTTTTATCCAAACCCCAATTATGGTACAAAGCCCAATTACCCAATTTTAATATTTAGCCCAACATCACGATTACTTCGGCATTAAATAAACATAATAATAACTTAGCTACGAGACATTAAATTAAAAAGTTTGAACATAACTTACAATGATTAAAAATAGCATAGCGTTACACGGACAGAATTTCGATTTACACCCTTACAACATTCACTAACATACCCTTATTATTAGAATTAAAATTAAAATTAATATATATATATATATATATATATATATATATATATATATATATATATATATATATATATATATATACGTTGAATGATGGAAGAGAAAAAGATGGATATATTTTGGCCAAAACACGTTGAATTTATAGGACCTGGGCTGGATTTTTCATCCATACGATCGCATGGAATTAACTCTTTCAGGCCATGCGATCGCATGGCCAGCTGGTGAAGTTCACATGTCTTTGTTTTCTAGTTTGCCGACGGTTTAATAAATAAATATAATATATAAATAATTTTAAGAATTATTTAAATATTATATTATATTTATGTGCATAGTTGACTTGTAATTTTTAGTCCGTTGCGTCGAGCGTTGAGAGTTGACTCTGGTCCTGGTTTCGGATTTTCGAACGTCCTTTGCGTACAATTTAATATCTTGTATTTTGCG
Source organism: Rutidosis leptorrhynchoides (assembly GCF_046630445.1). Classification (NCBI taxonomy): domain Eukaryota; kingdom Viridiplantae; phylum Streptophyta; class Magnoliopsida; order Asterales; family Asteraceae; genus Rutidosis; species Rutidosis leptorrhynchoides. The sequence continues at coordinate 59,851,452 of NC_092343.1, forward strand.
TTTTGCTTCTTGTACTCTTGTAATTTTGAGACGTTTCTCACCAATAATTTAAACCACTTTAATTGTACTTTGTACTTTTTAGCTTTTTGGTCGTTTGCGTCTTCAATTCGTCGAATCTGTCTTTTGTCTTTACCTTTTATTATTTAAACGAATATCACTTGTGAATAGAACAATTGCAACTAAAAGCTTGTCTTTCTTGAGGGATAATGCTATGAAATATATGTTCGTTTTTAGCATTATCAAATATTCCCACACTTGAGCGTTGCTTGTCCTCAAGCAATATAGTCTTGAAATAAAAATACTAGAATCACTTCTTTATTCTTCACACTTTGTACATCAGTGATTTTTATACGGCGGTATGAACAATGGTAGTAACGATGTGGTTTACAGTCCCACATGACTATAAAATTTTAGATCCTTTAAGGAAATTGGATCTTTATGAAAATATTTGATCTTTTGAAAATTCATTCTAGATTTTATCCTAGATAAGTTTTCCGGAATAACCCTGCACCGGTGTTTGCAAAATGTTTTTGTGGGTTTTGTGGGTTTCAGATTTGAAAATTTTAGCTCAAAACTTGCGGTTTTATGTCACCCACTTGCTAACCTTGTATTAGGAAAGCACACGTCCAGTATACTTGCTCCGTATATTACCTTTCGGTAAACTACCGTCCGGTTGTAAAGGAAAGCGTTGAACAAGCAACTGTTAAGGCAATGTCCCGTGACATGCTTTTGATTATGGTCTATATTGTGTCGGATGCAATTACTATCCTTTGTAGGAGTAATAGTAATAGTTTTTCGGTCTGGCACATGGTCCTGTCTTTGACCATGCTATGCAACCACCGTTCTTACGGTTGACACCCGATTTGGTTCAGGTGACCTAATGAATTCCAGGTGAATTCCTAGGATTTTACGTTCAATGGTAATGAACGCATTGAAAATGGGTTTTCAGAAAACAAATCGGTTTTAATTTGATCAAAATATTTTCTCGTTCAAGCTCGAGTTTAGATATCATCGAATTCCATGAGTTTATAATTCTCAATCTTTAAAGTCAATCTCTAGGATTGAGTAATATCAGGCTTAAAAGCTGATTTTTAATATTTAAGGAGATTATCCTTTCTGGGGGTCTGATTCATTAGTCTTATCAAGCTAATTTGCACGGCGCCCTCCCCATTTTACGAGACAGATCCTCTCATGGTTAGGATAAGTCTGACCACTTGGCGACCCTGTTTGATGCTGAGGTCCGTGGATTTCCTGCTAATTTTAGTGATGACTTTTCTAGATTTTTCGTCAACCTACAGCTGGTCTGGACGACAACTTCATGACCTAAATCAAGAAGCACGTGTCTTTTTCGGAAGACTTTACTTCCTTTTAATGATGGAATTGATTCATCGTGTAGATCCATCTTTCTTTCAAATATATTACAGTTTTCCGGGTAAAATGGTTAATTTTGTCCAAAACAAAAGTATCTTTGTACAAAATATGTGATATATGTTTTAAAGAACTTGGTAAATTTTTCCCACACTTGGCTTTTATTTTCCTTTCTTTGCCTTTTTATTGTCCTCTATTCCATTTTAAATGAATTCTAACATTTTGGGTTATTTCTCAATTTATGTCCTTTTTGAGGTAACAATAATTTCGGTGTTAACACCTAGTTTTATCGTTCATAAATATGTATAAACATGAATTTGAATTCATTTAATTGAAAATTTTGAAAAATTTTACTAGAATTGGGTAGTCAGTATATAAGACTAGGGCTGTTCTTTATTATCAGAGAGCACTAGATTCTAATACAACTACTGCGTTACTAGTATTTTTAATGGTAACCAAGTGTATAAGTCAAAAAAAATTTTAAAATCCGAAAGAATTTAACCCCTTCCCACACTTAAGATCTTGCAATGCCCTCATTTGCAAGAAATCGATAACAATTTAAATTATTGAGGGTGATTAGCGTAGAAAAATGATTAAATTTTACCAAAGTTTCCAAACATATTGGCGTTTGTTTGTTGAATGATAAATCGTACACATCATTTGTTCATTCCGTCTTGTTGTTACATTACATTTGTTTTTCGTTTTGTCGTCAAAATTAGTAGCTTTTGCTGAACTTAATGTCAGTATTTGAAAATGCGTTGTTTTACCCTGTTGTGTACAATTGACAATATACATACATACAAATATAAACATGCATGGTAATTTGAAATGGGACTTAAAATCCCACTTTCAAATCAAATATGAAATATTAGTACCAAATAATAAAAATATTAAACTTACATAAAAGTATCAAAATATAATGTGTTTAAACATAAATAAAAAAATATAAAAAGATAAAAATCATAAAAATCACCAACGAAACGATATTAATCTGGATAGGGGTTCCAGTTCATGTCGTCGTCCGGGTTCCATGGTTGGTGATAGGTGTACTGGTAGGCCTGGTTAGGGTCGTAGAGAGTATAGGTAGTGACCCGAACTTTTCCATGTTTATATATATTAATTCAGATTGATATTTACATGATTAAATGTTTCCAACATGTTAAGCAATCAAACTTGTTAAGACTTGATTAATTGATATATGTTTCATATAGACAATTGACCACCCAAGTTGACCGGTGATTCACGAACGTTAAAACTTGTAAAAACTATATGATGACATATATATGGATATATATATAGTTAACATGATACTATGATAAGTAAACATATCATTAAGTATATTAACAATGAACTACATATGTAAAAACAAGACTACTAACTTAATGATTTTTAAACGAGACATATATGTAACGATTATCGTTGTAAAGACATTTAATGTATATATATCATATTAAGAGATATTCATACATGATAATATCATGATAATATAATAATTTAAAATATCATTTGATATTATAAACATTGGGTTAACAACATTTAACAAGATCGTTAACCTAAAGGTTTCAAAACAACACTTACATGTAACGACTAACGATGACTTAACGACTCAGTTAAAATGTATATACATGTAGTGTTTTAATATGTATTTATACACTTTTGAAAGACTTCAATACACTTATCAAAATACTTCTACTTAACAAAAATGCTTACAATTACATCCTCGTTCAGTTTCATCAACAATTCTACTCGTATGCACCCGTATTCGTACTCGTACAATACACAGCTTTTAGATGTATGTACTATTGGTATATACACTCCAATGATCAGCTCTTAGCAGCCCATGTGAGTCACCTAACACATGTGGGAACCATCATTTGGCAACTAGCATGAAATATCTCATAAAATTACAAAAATATGAGTAATCATTCATGACTTATTTACATGAAAACAAAATTACATATCCTTTATATCTAATCCATACACCAACGACCAAAAACACCTACAAACACTTTCATTCTTCAATTTTCTTCATCTAATTGATCTCTCTCAAGTTCTATCTTCAAGTTCTAAGTGTTCTTCATATATTCTACAAGTTTTAGTTACATAAAATCAAGAATACTTTAAAGTTTGCTAGCTCACTTCCAATCTTGTAAGGTGATCATCCAACCTCAAGAAATCTTTGTTTCTTACAGTATGTTATCATTCTAATACAAGGTAATAATCATATTCAAACTTTGGTTCAATTTCTATAACTATAACAATCTTATTTCAAGTGATGATCTTACTTGAACTTGTTTTCGTGTCATGATTCTGCTTCAAGAACTTCGAGCCATCCAAGGATCCGTTGAAGCTAGATCCATTTTTCTCTTTTCCAGTAGGTTTATCCAAGGAACTTAAGGTAGTAATGATGTTCATAACATCATTCGATTCATACATATAAAGCTATCTTATTCGAAGATTTAAACTTGTAATCACTAGAACATAGTTTAGTTAATTCTAAACTTGTTCGCAAACAAAAGTTAATCCTTCTAACTTGACTTTTAAAATCAACTAAACACATGTTCTATATCTATATGATATGCTAACTTAATGATTTAAAACCTGGAGACACGAAAAACACCGTAAAATCGGATTTACGCCGTCGTAGTAACACCGCGAGCTGTTTTGGGTTAATATTAAAAGTGTTGTAAATATATTTTGAACATACTTTGATATATATGTATATATTGTTATAGGTTCGTGAATCAACCAGTGGCCAAGTCTTACTTCCCGACGAAGTAAAAATCTGTGAAAGTGAGTTATAGTCCCACTTTTAAAATCTAATATTTTTGGGATGAGAATACATGCAGGTTTTATAAATGATTTACAAAATAGACACAAGTACGTGAAACTACATTCTATGGTTGAATTATCGAAATTGAATATGCCCCTTTTTATTAAGTCTGGTAATCTAAGAATTAGGGAACAGACACCCTAATTGACTCGAATCCTAAAGATAGATCTATTGGGCCTAACAAACCCCATCCAAAGTACCGGATGCTTTAGTACTTCAAAATTTATATCATATCCGAAGGGTGTCCCGGAATGATGGGGATATTCTTATATATACATCTTGTTAATGTCGGTTACCAGGTGTTCACCATATGAATGATTTTTATCTCTATGTATGGGATGTGTATTGAAATATGAAATCTTGTGGTCTATTATTATGATTTGATATATATAGTTTAAACCTATAACTCACCAACATTTTTGTTGACGTTTTAAGCATGTTTATTCTCAGGTGATTATTAAGAGCTTCCACTGTCGCATACTTAAATAAGGACGAGATTTGGAGTCCATGCTTGTATGATATTGTGTAAAAACTGCATTCAAGAAACTTATTTTGTTGCAGCATATTTGTATTGTAAACCATTATGTAATGGTCGTGTGTAAACAGGATATTTTAGATTATCATTATTTGATAATCTACGTAAAGCTTTTTAAACCTTTATTGATGAAATAAAGGTTATGGTTTGTTTTAAAATGAATGCATTCTTTGAAAAACGTCTCATATAGAGGTCAAAACCTCGCAACGAAATCAATTAATATGGAACGTTTTTAATCAATAAGAACGGGACATTTCAGTTGGTATCCGAGCGTTGGTCTTAGAGAACCAGAATTTTGCATTAGTATGTCTTATCGAGTTTGTTAGGATGCATTAGTGAGTCTGGACTTCGACCGTGTTTACTTGAAAAATGATTGCTTAACAAATTTTGTTGGAAACTATATATTTTTAACATGTGAATATTTTGTGATATATTAATCTCTTAACGCGTTTGATATTATGTGATAGATGTCTACCTCTAGAACAAGTCCCATTGACTCACCTAATAATAATGAAGAGTTAAATGTAAATTGGAATGATTCGTGGACTGATTCACAAGTTCCCGAAGAGGAACCGGAAGAAGAGTCGGAACCGGAAGAAGAATCGGAACCGGATGAAGAAATAGAACCGGTGGGGGAAATAATAAAACAGTTAAGTAAAAGAAAATCCTCAACCAACCGACCAAGGTTAATTATGGTCAATGGTGTTTCCGCCAAGGAAGCAAAATATTGGGAGGATTACCAATTCTCCGATGAATCGGATTCCGACGAGAATTCCGATGATGTTATAGAAATTACCCCAACTGAATTTAAAAAGGCAAAAGAAAATAATAAGGGAAAGGGCATAAAAATAGAGAAATCTAATTCCAACCCCGATGAACTTTATATGTATCGTCAACCCCCGAAGTCCTTAAGTTGTAACAATGACCCGGGAACCTCTAAACCACCAGGTTTTTCTAAACCAATGTGGAAAACGACGGCTCGTATTAGGGGAACATCATATATCCCTAGAAACTTGGCAAAACGAACCAAAATCGAAGAAGAAGAAACAAGCGAGTCGGAATAAAATAGTTGTATTCGTGTGGTGTAATATATGTAATATAGTGTGCTTATGCTTTATGATATATGTAAAAATTGCTTGTATTAATAAGTATTTTTTTTTTTAATCTAACTCTTGTCTATTTTACAGTATAAAAACACAAAATGGATAGACAACCCAATATTTTAAGAGACCTACCCGGAGACATGATTGATGAAATCTTGTCTAGAGTCGGTCAGAATTCTTCGGCACAACTATTTAAGGCGAGATCAGTTTGTAAGACATTCAAAGAACGTTCCAAGAATACCTTGGTTTATAAAAGGCTTTCGTTCGAAAGATGGGGGATATCACATTGGGAAATCCATAAGTTACGATGTGTTTACTTTGACGCATATATTGCGGGGAACCCAAATGCTATTTTACGCAATGGGTTAAGAAATTATTTTGACTCAATATATCCGAATATTGGACTTCGTGATTTAGAAAAAGTGGCTAACATGCAACATAAAGAAGCATGTTATGCTTACGGATTAGTAATGTTCGCTTCTCACCAAAGTGAGAACAAGAACATCGGGCTACAACTATTAAACAAAACGTTTCCACAAGTGACGGAGTCGGTAATTGGGGTAAGAAATGAGGTTTTTAGATTGTTACGGGACTGTTGGACATTACGTAACCCTCGTCCCTTTGACGACGTTACAACACGATGTCTTATCAATGGCCATAACGGTTATGTTCCACAAGACCAAGGATGGGAAGTAATCCTAGTAAACCAGAATGCATGACCTGTTTCTGGACGTATGAATTACGTGTCTTTATTGCCTTTGCTGAACGACTTGTGTACTAGCTAGAATTATCTTCACAACCATCTTGTATAAAATTTATTGTGTGCTATATTTCATGCTATATGTAAAATAAGCGGTATTGTAAGTTTGTAAAATATTGTGTAAAAGTTTGAACGCGAAATATTATTATAATCAGTTTTTCATATAGAATTGTAGTAGTTGAATTGTATATTAGCTACTAAGTATGAACTTAACGGGTAGGTACTACCCGAATTTAAACTTATAAAACGCTAATATGAAGAAAAAACTTTTATAAATGAGTTCATATTATGCTACGAAATACTATTAACTACTCTTAATATTCTGTATGATTAACTTGTTCCATTTGACTATTTTGAAGGAAATGGCACCGACTACTCGACACACCGTGAATATGAATGAAGAGGAATTCCATACTTTTCTAGCTTTAAACATAGCCGCAGTACAGGCTGCGCTATATACCAACAATAACCTTGGATCTAGCAGTACCAGAAATCGTGTAGGATGCACCTACAAAGAATTCACTGCCTGCAAACCTTTGGAATTTGATGGAACCGAAGGACCGATCGGATTGAAACGGTGGACCGAGAAGGTCGAATCGGTGTTTGCCATAAGTAAGTGTACTGAAGAGGACAAAGTGAAGTACGCTACGCATACCTTCACAGTTTCTGCGTTAACATGGTAGAATACCTATCTAGAGCAAGTGGGACAAGACGATGCGTACGCACTACCGTGGTCAGCATTCAAGCACTTGATGAACGAGAAATACCGTCCCAGAACCGAGGTCAATAAGCTCAAGACAGAACTTAGAGGGTTACGAGCCCAAGGATTTGATATTACCACGTACGAAAGACGATTCACAGAATTGTGCCTATTGTGTCCGGGAGCATTCGAAGATGAGGAAGAGAAGATCGACGCGTTTGTGAAAGGATTACCGGAAAGAATCCAAGAAGATATAAGTTCACATGAGCCCGCCTCCATACAACAGGCATGTAGAATGGCTCACAAACTAGTGAACCAGATTGAAGAAAGAATTAAAGAACAGACTGCTGAAGAGGCCAATGTGAAGCAAGTTAAAAGAAAGTGGGAGGAAAACGGTGATAAGAATCACCAATACAACAACAACAGCAATTACAACAATAATCGCAACAATTATCCCAACAATCGCAACATCAATCGCAACTACAACAAACGGCCCAACAACAACAACAACAACAACAACAGCAACTATAACAATCATCCCAACAACAATAATAACCGCAACAACAACAACAACAATCAGAAGCAGCTATGCCAAAGGTGTGAAAAGTATCACTCGGGGTTCTACACCAAATTTTGCAACAAGTGTGAAAGAAATGGTCATAGCGCGGCAAAGTGTGAGGTCTACGGACCAGGGGTTAATAGAACGAAAGGAACAAATGGTGTCGGAACGAGTAATGGCGGAGCAAGTAGTGTCGGAGCAAGTTATGCCAATGTAGTTTGTTATAAATGTGGAAAACCGGGCCACATTATTAGAAATTGCCTGAACCAGGAGAACACGAATGGACAAGGCCGCAGAAGAGTTTTCAATATTAATGCGGCAGAGGCACAGGAAGACCCGGAGCTTGTTACGGGTACGTTTCTTATTGACAATAAATCTGCTTACGTTTTATTTGATTCGGGTGTGGATAGAAGCTATATGAGTAGAGATTTTTGTGCTAAATTAAGTTGTCCATTGACGCCTTTGGATAGTAAATTTTTACTAGAATTAGCAAATGGTAAATTAATTTCAGCAGATAATATATGTCGGAATCGAGAAATTAAACTGGTTAGCAAAATATTTAAGAATGATTTGATACCAGTAGAGTTAGGGAGTTTTGATGTGATAATCGGTATGGACTGGTTGAAAGAAGTGAAAGCAGAGATCGTTTGTTACAAAAATGCAATTCGCATTATACGAGAAAAAGGAAAACCCTTAATGGTGTACGGAGAAAAGGGCAACACGGAGCTACATCTTATTAGTAATTTGAAGGCACAAAAACTAATAAGAAAAGGTTGCTATGCTGTTCTAGCACACGTCGAGAAAGTACAAACTGAAGAAAAGAGCATCAATGATGTTCCCATTGCAAAAGAATTTCCCGATGTATTTCCGAAAGAATTACCGGGATTACCCCCACATCGACCCGTTGAATTTCAAATAGATCTTGTACCAGGAGCTGCACCAATAGCTCGTGCTCCTTACAGACTCGCACCCAGCGAGATGAAAGAACTGCAAAGCCAATTACAAGAACTTTTAGAGCGTGGTTTCATTTGACCAAGCACATCACTGTGGGGAGCTCCTGTTTTGTTTGTCCAGAAGAAAGATGGTACATTCAGGTTGTGTATCGACTACCGAGAGTTGAACAAACTTACCATCAAGAACCGCTACCCACTACCGAGAATCGACGACTTATTTGATCAACTACAAGGCTCGTCTGTTTATTCAAAGATTGACTTACGTTCCGGGTATCATCAAATGCGGGTGAAAGAAGATGATATTCCAAAGACTGCTTTCAGAACACGTTACGGTCATTACGAGTTTATGGTCATGCCGTTTGGTTTAACTAATGCACCAGCTGTGTTCATGGACCTTATGAACCGAGTGTGTGGACCATACCTTGACAAGTTTGTCATTGTTTTCATTGATGACATACTTATTTACTCAAAGAATGACCAAGAACACGGTGAACATTTGAGAAAGGTGTTAGAAGTATTGAGGAAGGAAGAATTGTACGCTAAATTTTCAAAGTGTGCATTTTGGTTGGAAGAAGTTCAATTCCTCGGTCACATAGTGAACAAAGAAGGTATTAAGGTGGATCCGGCAAAGATAGAAACTGTTGAAAAGTGGGAAACCCCGAAAACTCCGAAACACATACGCCAGTTTTTAGGACTAGCTGGTTACTACAGAAGGTTCATCCAAGACTTTTCCAGAATAGCAAAACCCTTGACTGCATTAACGCATAAAGAGAAGAAATTTGAATGGAATGATGAACAAGAGAAAGCGTTTCAGTTATTGAAGAAAAAGCTAACTACGGAACCTATATTGTCATTGCCTGAAGGGAATGATGATTTTGTGATTTATTGTGACGCATCAAAGCAAAGTCTCGGTTGTGTATTAATGCAACGAACGAAGGTGATTGCTTATGCGTCTAGACAATTGAAGATTCACGAACAAAATTATACGACGCATGATTTGGAATTAGGCGCGGTTGTTTTTGCATTAAAGACTTGGAGGCACTACTTATATGGGGTCAAAAGTATTATATATACCGACCACAAAAGTCTTCAACACATATTTAATCAGAAACAACTAAATATGAGGCAGTGTAGGTGGATTGAATTGTTGAATGATTACGACTTTGAGATTCCTTACCACCCGGGGAAGGCAAATGTGGTAGCCGATGCCTTGAGCGGGAAGGACAGAGAACCCATTCGAGTAAAATCTATGAATATAATGATTCATAATAACCTTACTACTCAAATAAAGGAGGCGCAACAAGGAGTTTTAAAAGAGGGAAATTTAAAGGATGAAATACCCAAAGGATTGGAGAAGCATCTTAATATTCGGGAAGACGGAACCCGGTATAGGGCTGAAAGGATTTGGGTACCAAAATTTGGAGATATGAGAGAAATGGTACTTAGAGAAGCTCATAAAACCAGATTCTCAATACATCCTGGAACGGGGAAGATGTACAAGGATCTCAAGAAACATTTTTGGTGGCCGGGTATGAAAGCCGATGTTGCTAAATACGTAGGAGAATGTTTGACGTGTTCTAAGGTCAAAGCTGAGCATCAGAAACCATCAGGTCTACTTCAACAACCCGAAATCCCGGAATGGAAATGGGAAAACATTACCATGGATTTCATCACTAAATTGCCAAGGACTGCAAGTGGTTTTGATACTATTTGGGTAATAGTTGATCGTCTCACCAAATCAGCACACTTCCTGCCAATAAGAGAAGATGACAAGATGGAGAAGTTAGCACGACTGTATTTGAAGGAAGTCGTCTCCAGACATGGAATACCAATCTCTATTATCTCTGATAGGGATGGCAGATTTATTTCAAGATTCTGGCAGACATTACAGCAAGCATTAGGAACTCGTCTAGACATGAGTACTACCTATCATCCACAAACTGATGGGCAGAGCGAAAGGACGATACAAACTCTTGAAGACATGCTACGAGCATGTGTTATTGATTTCGGAAACAGTTGGGATCGACATCTACCGTTAGCAGAATTTTTCTACAACAACAGCTACCATTCAAGCATTGAGATGGCGCCGTTTGAAGCACTTTATGGTAGAAAGTGCAGGTCTCCGATTTGTTGGAGTGAAGTGGGGGATAGACAGATTACGGGTCCAGAGATTATACAAGAAACTACCGAGAAGATCATCCAAATTCAACAACGGTTGAAAACCGCCCAAAGTCGACAAAAGAGCTACGCTGACATTAAAAGAAAAGATATAGAATTTTAAATTGGAGAGATGGTCATGCTTAAAGTTGCACCTTGGAAAGGCGTTGTTCGATTTGGTAAACGAGGGAAATTAAATCCAAGGTATATTGGACCATTCAAGATTATTGATCGTGTCGGACCAATAGCTTACCGACTTGAGTTACCTCAACAACTCGCGGCTATACATAACACTTTCCACGTCTCGAATTTGAAGAAATGTTTTGCTAAAGAAGATCTCACTATTCCGTTAGAAGAAATCCAAATCAACGAAAATCTTCAATTCATCGAAGAACCCGTCGAAATAATGGATCGTGAGGTTAAAAGACTTAAGCAAAACAAGATACCAATTGTTAAGGTTCGATGGAATGCTCGTAGAGGACCCGAGTTCACCTGGGAGCATGAAGATCGGATGAATAAGAAATACCCGCATCTATTTCCAGAAGATTCGTCAACACCTTCAACAGCTTAAAATTTCGGGACGAAATTTATTTAACGGGTAAGTACTGTAGTGACCCGAACTTTTCCATGTTTATATATATTAATTGAGATTGATATTTACATGATTAAATATTTCCAACATGTTAAGCAATCAAACTTGTTAAGACTTGATTAATTGAAATATGTTTCATGTAGACAATTGACCACCCAAGTTGACCGGTGATTCACGAACGTTAAAACTTGTAAAAACTATATGATGACATATATATGGATATATATATAGTTAACATGATACTATGATAAGTAAATATATCATTAAGTATATTAACAATGAACTACATATGTAAAAACAAGACTACTAACTTAATGATTTTTAAACGAGACATATATGTAACGATTATCGTTGTAAAGACATTTAATGTATATATATCATATTAAGAGATATTCATACATGATAATATCATGATAATATAATAATTTAAAATCTCATTTGATATTATAAACATTGGGTTAACAACATTTAACAAGATCGTTAACCTAAAGGTTTCAAAACAACACTTACATGTAACGACTAACGATGACTTAACGACTCAGTTAAAATGTATATACATGTAGTGTTTTAATATGTATTTATACAATTTTGAAAGACTTAAATACACTTATCAAAATACTTCTACTTAACAAAAATGCTTACAATTACATCCTCGTTCAGTTTCATCAACAATTCTACTCGTATGCACCCGTATTCGTACTCGTACAATACACAGCTTTTAGATGTATGTACTACTGGTATATACACTCCAATGATTAGCTCTTAGCAGCCCATGTGAGTCACCTAACACATGTGGGAACCATCATTTGGCAACTAGCATGAAATATCTCATAAAATTACAAAAATATGAGTAATCATTCATGACTTATTTACATGAAAACAAAATTACATATCCTTTATATCTAATCCATACATCAACGACCAAAAACACCTACAAACACTTTCATTCTTCAATTTTCTTCATCTAATTGATCTCTCTCAATTTCTATCTTCAAGTTTTAAGTGTTCTTCATATATTCTACAAGTTTTAGTTACATAAAATCAAGAATACTTTCAAGTTTGCTAGCTCACTTCCAATCTTGTAAGGTGATCATCCAACCTCAATAAATATTTGTTTCTTATAGTAGGTTATCATTCTAATACAAGGTAATAATCATATTCAAACTTTGGTTCAATTTCTATAACTATAACAATCTTATTTCAAGTGATGATCTTACTTGTACTTGTTTTCGTGTCATGATTCTGCTTCAAGAACTTCGAGCCATCCAAGGATCCATTGAAGCTAGATCCATTTTTCTCTTTTCCAGTAGGTTTATCCAAGGAACTTAAGGTAGTAATGATGTTCATAACATCATTCGATTCATACATATAAAGCTATCTTATTCGAAGGTTTAAACTTGTAATCACTAGAACATAGTTTAGTTAATTCTAAACTTGTTCGCAAACAAAAGTTAATCCTTCTAACTTGACTTTTAAAATCAACTAAATACATGTTTTATATCTATATGATATGCTAACTTAATAATTTAAAACCTGGAGACACGAAAAACACCGTAAAATCGGATTTACGCCGTCGTAGTAACACCGCGGGCTGTTTTGGGTTAGTTAATTAAAAACTATGATAAACTTTGATTTAAAAGTTGTTATTCTGAGAAAATGATTTTCATTATGAACATAAAACTATATCCAAAAATTATGGTTAAACTCAAAGTGGAAGTATGTTTTCTAAAATGGTCATCTAGACGTCGTTCTTTCGACTGAAATGACTACCTTTACAAAAACGACTTGTAACTTATTTTTCCGACTATAAACCTATACTTTTTCTGTTTAGACTCATAAAATAGAGTTCAATATGAAACCATAGCAATTTTATTCACTCAAAACGGATTTAAAATGAAGAAGTTATGGGTAAAACAAGATTGGATAATTTTTCTCATTTTAGCTACGTGAAAATTGGTAACAAATCTATTCCAACCATAACTTAATCAACTTGTATTATATATTATGTAATCTTGAGATACCATAGACACGTATACAATGTTTCGACCTATCATGTTGACACATCTATATATATTTCGGAACAACCATAGACACTCTATATGTGAATGTTGGAGTTAGCTATACAGGGTTGAGGTTGATTCCAAAATATATATAGTTTGAGTTGTGATCAATACTGAGATACGTATACACTGGGTCGTGGATTGATTCAAGATAATATTTATCGATTTATTTCTGTACATCTAACTGTGAACAACTAGTTGTAGGTTACTAACGAGGACAGCTGACTTAATAAACTTAAAACATCAAAATATATTAAAAGTGTTGTAAATATATTTTGAACATACTTTGATATATATGTATATCTTGTTATAGGTTTGTGAATCAACCAGTGGCCAAGTCTTACTTCCCGACGAAGTAAAAATCTGTGAAAGTGAGTTATAGTCCCACTTTTAAAATCTAATATTTTTGGGATGAGAATACATGCAGGTTTTATAAATGATTTACAAAATAGACACAAGTACGTGAAACTACATTCTATGGTTGAATTATCGAAATCGAATATGCCCCTTTTTATTAAGTCTAGTAATCTAAGAATTAGGGAACAGACACCCTAATTGACGTGAATCCTAAAGATAGATCTATTGGGCCTAACAAACCCCATCCAAAGTACCGGATGCTTTAGTACTTCGAAATTTATATCATATCCGAAGGGTGTCCCGGAATGATGGGGATATTCTTATATATGCATCTTGTTAATGTCGGTTACCAGGTGTTCACCATATGAATGATTTTTATCTCTATGTATGGGATGTGTATTGAAATATGAAATCTTGTGGTCTATTATTATGATTTGATATATATAGGTTAAACCTATAACTCACCAAAATTTTTGTTGACGTTTTAAGCATGTTTATTCTCAGGTGATTATTAAGAGCTTCCGCTGTCGCATACTTAAATAAGGACGAGATTTGGAGTCCATGCTTGTATGATATTGTGTAAAAACTGCATTCAAGAAACTTATTTTGTTGTAACATATTTGTATTGTAAACCATTATGTAATGGTCGTGTGTAAACAGGATATTTTAGATTATCATTATTTGATAATCTACGTAAAGCTTTTTAAACCTTTATTGATGAAATAAAGGTTATGGTTTGTTTTAAAATGAATGCAGTCTTTGAAAAACGTCTCATATAGAGGTCAAAACCTCGCAACGAAATCAATTAATATGGAACGTTTTTAATCAATAAGAACGGGACATTTCAGTATATGGTGGTCTCATCTCGGGCTGGTGTGGAGGATAGTAAGCGGGTCGGGTCGGTACGTAGTGATCCTGAGGTGACAGTCGGCTCATAATCTGACGCTGATGATAGCCCCATCTATCATGCTGTCTTTGCCTGGAATGCTCGTAATCATTCCGGGCTTGAAACTGCTCCATCCGACGAAATCTCTCCGCGTTTGTCATATCTACCTCATCTACATGCTGGTAGACGTCAGTCATAGCTTCCCTAATGACATCTCTAATGTCATCCGCTTCCTCCATTTCCTCATCTGAAACTCCCTCTACCTGAGGATGACTACCTTCATAGGGTACTGGCTGGTTGCGTCAGCTCTTTAATACCTTAGCACCCTGATAGACCTTCAATCCTAAAGGCTCAACCTGTTCCCTACATTCCAAAAGTGGACCTCCTTGATTTTTATCTACACCTAAATACTCTCCAATGAGAGTAACAAAAATACCTCCTCCTATTATTCCCCCTTCCTGTATTCCTTCCACCATCTTAGACAAATAAAAACCAACACAGTAAGGGATATTAACAAAGCTTCTTGGGTCTCGAATACACTTAAGGTAAAATAAATCATGTAAGGTCATTTTCTCCTTGTTGTGACCGCTCTGTGTAATCGAGTTAGCTAGAAATCTATGAATTATACGAATTTCGGCTTTGTTAATATGTAAGTAGGAGTGTTTTCCTCCTAGCGTAAAAACATTATAGTTTGACATACGCCTCCAGATGGCGTTTGCGTCAAAATTCCTATCTACCCTTTCACCACGATAAATCAAATTCATACAATTGGGTAGTAGTAATTCACCAGGAGTATATATCTGTAAAGCCCTGGCCATGTCCAGCATGGACATCCTGTACATCCTACGGCCAAGTATAAATCTAAGAAAACTTCTATCATCTAATCTATCTACATCTACATTTAACGCTATAGTACTCATCAGCTCAACACACCATTCCTTATATACAGGTCTACGAATGGTGAATAGACGTTCCCAATCGGTAAAAGAAGAACTGCCATACCTTTGGATCAGATGCTCCCTAACTGAGTTAGCTAGTTGGACCCTTTCCAAAGGATCCCAATCGATTACCCTTGGCACTTCTACATTTTTCGGTAGCAGTTTGAATTTGTTACTTTGATATGCCAGGTAATCCCTCCGGCTTCTATCGAATCTCAGATTAGGATGCAACGTGTGTTCAGGAATTGTTGGGTATTCTACTGGTGGATGCATCGGAAATACTGTGAAGGCATCAACAAATTGTAGCGGATCATAATAAGGTACGTGTTGATCAGGCTGTTGTTGTGGTTCCTGTTGTGGTTCTTGTTCAGGTTCATATTGCATTTCTGGCTCAGGTTCCGGTTATGGTTGTCTAGATGATGATGATGAACCTCCAGTTTCAGTATTAGTAAATCTCTGCAAAATACATTAAACACAAAATTTGTACATCCAAATATGCATTAGTGTTAGCAAAATAACAAATTAACACAATTACAATAACATGTTAAATCAAAATTAAACTTATACACATTTTCATAATTTTAACAATTCTACACTTTTTTTCAAATAAGCATATATGAAAATGTATACAAAGTTCATAAGTATTTAACTCAAATAACATGTTAAAACATCCATTACTAACAATTAAACAAGTTTTAAATGGCATTTACATCAATTTAATCAAGTTCATGAATTTTATACCTAAAAAGTCCACTTTAATTCTCAAAAATCATGTTTAGGATCAAAGTTTGGATCATTTAGCTACATAAACATGTTACACTACTTAATTTAGCAATAATTCATGACAAAAATCGGCCATAATCTGTTTATATCAAAAAGTCCCAAATTGCTCAAGAACACAAACCCTAGATTCCTAAAAATTTTGAAGTTTTTGGCTTCAAATCATGTTAAATAGCATCAATCTAGGTTATACATGCATAAAATACTAACAATTTAACTCTAATTACACTAAAAACTAACAAAATCAAATTAGGTAAAATATAGTTCAAGAACACTAAAAATCAAATTTAAAGAGGTTTAGGGATGAAATTGTTACCCTTTTTGATAAACTCCTTATCAAATTCATGTTTAGAGCGGATTGTAGCAAGAAATTTGGTGAATTTTGGTGGAAAATTGATGATTTTAGAGTGGATTTTGGAGATGTGCTCGTATGTATGTGTGTGTGTTGTGGGAGACAGAAGCAAAACCGAATGCCTTTTGATCCTGGCCAAAAATTCAGCTCCATGCGATCGCATGGTCCTGAAGGCCAAATCCCATGTGATCGCATGGGGTCCGGGTACAGTAACATTTTGTTGTTTTTTTTTTTATAAAAACCTTATACTTATGAAACATATAATTAATTAAAAATTAAAATTTTGTTTCTTTTTAGGATGAGGGCGTTTCGGAACGATGTCCTAGTCCGTCCCTTAACAAAATTTTAAAATTTGTCATTTTTTAAGCGCGGTTTTAAAAGTAAAGATTTTTGGGTTTTTTAATGTTTTTGGCATACTTTAATTCAATAAGATTAAAAATAATGATAATAAAAGTTCTCGTCCCTCCCTTGGATAGAACAATTTCGACTCAACGACCTAGTTTTCAACTCACAACGAATTTTAAAAATCATATTTTTAACTTAACGAAATAAAGTAAATTTTTGTTTTTAAATTCACACCAAACTTAAATTTAAAATGCATAAAATTAAAATTTCATTTAAATATAATTAATATTTTAAATTTTACAAACTTATATTGAAAATATTAGTTTTTAAAATATTTACAAACTTAAATATATTGATTTTAAAAATTTACAATATTAAATTTAATATTAATTTTAAAAATAAAGTAAAAATAAAATAAAAAATCTTTTTGGTCTTTTATCCCACTTTAATCAATCAAATATTATCAAAAATATACGCCCCTCTTTTCGGTAAAGTAATTTCGGCTATATTACCTAGTTTTACTCCTGACGAATTTCTGAAATATTTTGGGTTGATTGATTAAAGATATTTATACCTTAAGAATAAACGGTAAATTTCGCAGTGATGTAATAAATTTTTGTATGATATCAATAATTTCGATTACGCATACCTAATTTTATTGAATACCAATTTAATACTTTATAGCGAACGATTTAGTGTTTATTATCAAAAGGTTAAAAGCAATAAAATAAAAATAAAAACTGTACATACTTACCTGTGAGATAGAATTCTCAGTGACCTGCTTTAGCCCACTCATAAGATAGTCGGACTAATTGGTTTTCCATAGCAACATAGGCATAACCTCGAGCATTCAACAATTTTTCTTCGAAACATATGAACGGTCCTTCTCTGCATAAAGAAACGAACTCGGTATTGGAATATGTCTGATTCGTCGAGCATTTTCCTTCGTGTGACCATTTTCCGCATTTGTGACATCTTTTAAGGTGTCGTGCTCTTATTTTCGCTGCGGATTTTGATTTTCCTTTACCAAAATGTAACTTATTATGTTCGTTCCTGAGTTCTTTTCTTACTCCGTCCAATTTGGCTCTTATTACTGATACCAGGTCACTCGAGAGTGTGTCATTATTACATTTAGTGATCAAAGCGTGTAGCATTAGACCATGGTTTAGATCAAAGGAATTCTTCATCTTGTAAAACCTAAAAAAATAAAAATTCAGAATGGGGGGAGAAGACTAGTTCTTTAGGGTCTGCTAGGGAAAGACCATTCGGATTCCATTCTCGAGAACTACACGAAAACAGAATATCTAACTCTAACAGAAATACAAATTACCCTAAAAAGATTCGAACCTCCCCACACTCAGTTAGCTGTGGTGTCGAAATTATGATTAACTTCATTGTCAACTTCCATCGGATCATGTACGTAATGTTTAACTCTGTGACCATTAACTTTAAATTCAATCCCATTTGAATTTATTAACTCTATTGTTCCATATGGGAAAACTCTTTTGACTATGAATGGTCCAGACCATCTTGATTTCAATTTTCCAGGAAATAGCTTGAATCGTGAATTGAAAAGAAGAACTCGGTCTCCTTCCTTAAATTCTTTTGAACTTCTGATTCTTTTATCATGCCATTTCTTCGTTCTTTCTTTATAGATTAACGAATTTTCGTATGCTTCATGTCTTAATTCTTCTAATTCGTTTAGTTGACTTAATCGTAGACGTCCAGCTTCATGTAAATCAAGATTACATGTCTTCAAAGCCCAAAATGCTTTGTGTTCAATTTTTACTGGAAGATGACATGTTTTTCCGTAAACGAGTCTAAAAGGTGTGGTTCCAATTGGAGTTTTGTAGGCTGTTCTAAAAGCCCAGAGTGCATCCTCCAATTTCATGGACCATTCCTTCGGATTTGATCCTACGGTTTTCTCTAGAATACGTTTTAAAGCTCGGTTAGTATTTTTAACTTGTCCACTTGTTTGTGGATGATAAGCAGTGGAGATTTTATGAGTTATTCCATATCTTTTGAGAACTTTCTTAAGTTGATTGTTACAAAAATGAGTACCCCGATCACTTATTAAAGCTTTCGGTGTTCCGAACTTTGCAAAAAGACGTTTTAAAAAGTTGACTACAACTCGTGCATCATTAGTCGGGAGAGCTTGTGCTTCCGCCCATTTAGATACATAATCAATGGCAACGAGAATGTAGAGATTATTATGTGATTTTGGAAATGGACCCATAAAGTCAATACCCCAAATGTCAAATACTTCACATACTTGAATGACATTTTGTGGCATTTCATCACGTTGACTTATTTTTCCGGCCCTTTGACAAGCATTACATGATTTGCAAAGAAGGTGTGCGTCTTTGAAAATTGTAGGCCAATAGAATCCAGCATCGTAAACTTTTCTTGCTGTGAGTTGAGGCCCATAATGCCCTCCTGTTGGTCCTGTGTGACAATGGTTTAAGATTTGACTAGCTTCATCTCCGAATACACATCGGCGTATTATTCCATCGCGATAACTTTTAAACAAATGTGGATCTTCCCAGAAATAGTGTTTTATATCACTAAAGAATTTCTTTCATTTTTGGTACGATAATCCTTTTTCAAGGAATCCACATACTAAGTAGTTTGCATAATCTGCAAACCATGGAATTTCATTATAATCTATCTTCAATAGATATTCATCAGGAAAGTTGTCTTGTATGGCCGATTCATTTAGAACTTCTAATTCAGGATTTTCAAGACGAGAAAGATGATCAGCGACGAGATTTTCTGCTCCCTTTTTATCTCGGATTTCAATATCGAACTCTTGTAAGAGTAAGATCCAACGGATTAATCGTGGTTTAGCATCTTGTTTCGAAAATAGGTATCTAAGAGCAGAATGGTCGGTATAGACCACCGTTTTAGCTAGAACAAGATATGAACGAAATTTGTCAAAAGCAAAGACAATAGCAAGGAGTTCTTTTTCAGTAGTTGTGTAATTCGTTTGTGCTCCTTGTTACGTCTTACTAGCATAATAAATAGGTTGAAATCGTTTTTCAATCCTTTGTCCTAAAACGGCTCCCATTGCAAAATTACTTGCATCGCACATAAGTTCAAATGGTAGATTCCAATTTGGAGTTATCATAATCGGCGCATTAGTGAGTTTTTCTTTAAGAATATTAAAATATTTGATGCATTCATCTGAAAAGATGAATGGAGCATCTTTTTCTAGGAGTTTATTCATAGGAGTGGCGATTTTAGAAAAATATTTTATGAAACGTCGGTAAAAACCGGCATGCCCTAGAAAACTCCTAACTCCTCTAACATTGGTGGGATGTGGAAGTTTAGCAATTACATCTACTTTAGCTCTATCCACTTCAATTCCATCCTTTGAAATTTTATGACCGAGAACGATGCCTTCTTTAACCATGAAATGGCATTTCTCCCAATTAAGTACTAGATTTGATTGTTCGCATCTAATAAGCATTCGTTCAAGATTAACTAGACATGATTCAAATGTATCACTGAAGACTGAAAAGTCATCCATGAAAACTTCCATGCATTCTTCTATCATGTCGTGAAAAATCGCCATCATGCACCTTTGAAAGGTTGCAGGGGCGTTGCAAAGTCCAAATGGCATGCGTTTGTAAGCAAAAGTACCATAAGGGCACGTGAATGTGGTTTTCTCTTGGTCCTTGGGTGCTATTAGAATTTGAAAGTATCCGAAAAACCATCAAGAAAACAATAGTAACTGTTTCCGGCTAATCTTTCCAACATTTGATCAATAAAGGGTAAGGGAAAGTGATCTTTTCTGGTGGCGTCATTTAATTTTCTATAATCAATACAAATATGCCATCCTGTTACAGTCCTAGTAGGAATAAGCTCATTTTTCTCATTTGTGATGACAGTCATGCCACCCTTCTTAGGTACGCATTGAACTGGGCTTACCCATGGACTATCAGAAATTGGATAAATTAAACCTGTATCAAGCAGTTTAATAATTTCTTTCTTAACAACATCTTGCATATTAGGATTTAGTCTTCGTAGGCGTTGCACATATGTTTTATGACCTTCTTCCATAAGGATTTTATGTGTACAATACGAAGGACTTATTCCTTTAATATAATGAATCTTCCATGCAATAGCTGGTTTATGAGCTTTTAGCACAGAAATGAGTTGTGATTTTTCATTTTCAGTAAGAGAAGACGATATTATTACAGGTAATTCAGATTCACCATATAAATAAGCATATTCCAAATGGTTTGGAAGTGACTTTAACTCTAATGTCGGTGGTTCTTCTATCGATGATTTATATCGATATCAGTCTTCTTCTTTTAGCATTTGAATTTCTTCTGTTGTTGGTTCATATCCATTAGCCATAAGTGTAGCTAACATTTCACTTTCATCAATTGGTTCAGTTCCTTCTCCTAAAGAACATTCTCCTGTTCCTTGTAATTCTGGAAATTCTTCTAATAATTCTGCATGTGATTCTATAGTTTGAATATAATAACATATATCATCTGCAGATTCCGGTTGTTGCATTGCTCTATCAACAGAAAAGGTAACACTCTCGTCCTCTATACTTAGGGTCAATTTCTTACCAAACACGTCTATTATTGCTTTAGCCGTATTTAAGAATGGTCTTCCTAATATAAGAGGAACTCGAGAGTCTTCTTCCATGTCCAGAATAACAAAATCTACTGGAAATACTAAAGTACCAACTTTAACTAGCATATTCTCCATTATCCCTCTAGGATATTTTACTGATCTATCTGCTAGTTGTATACTTATTCGTGTTGGTTTCAATTCTCCAAGGTCTAGTTTAGCGTATAGTGAATACGGCATTAAATTTATACTAGCACCTAAGTCTGCCAATGCTTCTATTGAACTAAGACTACCCAGAAAACATGGAATTGTGAAACTTCCTGGATCTGATAAATTTTCTGGTATTTTATTTAATAGCACTGCAGAACAATTAGCATTCATAGTAACAGCCGAGAGTTCTTCCATTTTCTTTCTATTTGTAATTAGATCTTTCAGAAATTTAGCATATCTAGGCATTCCTGAAATTACATCAATGAAAGGAAGTTTGACATTTATTTGTTTAAACATATCCAAGAATTTGCATTGCTCGGCTTCAAGTCTTTCTTTTCTCATTTTACTCGGGTAAGGAAGTGGTGGTTGGTATGGTTTAACATAAGGTTTAGCCTTAATTGTATTGTCTTCATTAATCTTTTCAACTACCAGTTCTGTTTCCTTATCTTGCTCAGACTGTGGTTCTTGTGGAGTAGGAATAGCTTCATCAGAAATTACAGGCATTTCAGGTGGTTTAAGTGTAACACCACTTCTTGTGGTAATGGCTTTAGCTGTTACATTCCGGGGGTTAGCATTTGTATCACTAGGTAGACTTCCAGGTTTTCTTTCACCTATTAACCTTGCTAGGTTGCTTACTTCTTGTTCCAAATTTTGAATA
This sequence comes from Rutidosis leptorrhynchoides, assembly GCF_046630445.1. NCBI lineage: Eukaryota > Viridiplantae > Streptophyta > Magnoliopsida > Asterales > Asteraceae > Rutidosis > Rutidosis leptorrhynchoides. Next base: position 59,874,185 of record NC_092343.1, read on the forward strand.
GAAGCTTGTTAATTTCTAAATGCTTGAGCATTTTGTTCATTGGTTTGTTTCTGAGATGTGAAAAACTGAGTTTGAGATTCAACTAGCTTTGACATCATATCTTCTAAATTTGGCTTTTTATCATCGGTTTGTGGTGGTTTGTTTTGAAAAATAGGTCTTTGCTGGTTGTAAGTATTATTGGATACTTGTTGATTACTAGGACCTTGTTGGTTGTTGTATGGAACATTTCGGTTATAATTCTGGTTTTGATTGTAAATTGGTCTTGGCAGTTGATAATTATTCTGATAATTATTTTCAGGCCTTTGGTTTATGTATGAAACATTCTCTCTTTGTTCCATTGTTAGTTCAATACTGAGACAATCTTTTATCAAATGTGGTCCTCCACACTGCTCACAACTAATTCGTATTGAGTGGATTTCCTTAGTCATCTTTTCCATTCGTCTCTCGACAGCATCTATCTTTGCGGAAATGGAATCTAAGTCATGGCTAGAATCGGCTCTAGCTGCTTTAGATGATCTAACGATATCTTTTTCTTGGTGCCACTCATGTGAGTGGGAAGCAGTGTTATCAATAATTTTGTAAGCGTCAGTTGCGGTTTTCTTCATAATGGAACCACCAGCTGCTATATCTATGTCTTTCCTTGTAGTGATGTAGCATCCTTGGTAGAATATTTGTACTATTTGACAGGTGTCTAAACCATGTTGCGGACATCCTCTTAATAACTTTCCAAATCTTGTCCACGCTTCATATAGAGTTTCATTTGGCTTTTGTGTGAACGTAACAATTTCTCCTTGAAGTCTTACGGCTTTAGATGACGGAAAGAATTTTTTAAGAAATTTTTCAACTAAGACGTCCCATGTATCAATCGCCCCTTCAGGTAACGATTCCAACCAATCTTTGGCTTCTCCCTTTAAAGTCCAGGGAAATAACATGAGATATATCTGTTCATCCTCAACTTCTCGGATTTTAAATAAAGTACAGATCCTATTAAAAGTACGAAGATGTTCGTTTGGATCTTCCTTTGGCGCACCACTAAATTGGCATTGATTAGTTACCATGTGTAGGATTTGTCCTTTGATTTCATAATCTGGCGCATTAATGTCAGGTTGAGTAATTGCGTGACCTTGGCCAGTGCGTTTAGCCCTCATTCGGTCTTCCATACTTAGAGGTTCCAGATTTTCCATGATTGAATTTGTTGAATCTGAATCACTAGAGAATTTTGATTTAATGGTTGGTTCTTCTACAATCTCTATTTGAATGATTGGTGGTTACGGAGGAAAGATTAGTGGTTCAGGATCTCTGAATTGTCCTTGAATATCCTCCGGATTCTCAATTGTGAGGTCGGGTTCAAAAAATGGATTATCGGAAATTTGAATTGGAGTACTTGGTTTACTGGATGATGATTCTAAAGAAAAATCAACGGCGAAAATATTTGCTAGATGTCTTGATCGAGTTACAGGTGGTGAACGTACAAAAGGTGGTGAACGTTTTGCTCGGTGCATTCACTGAATATCCTATTAGTTATAAAAGATAAAAATTATATAAGCTATCAAATTAATAGACTTTTCTGCTTTTGCCCACGTTTCGAATAGCCAATAGATGCAGCAGGGAGCCAGAACCCTTTAAATCGGAAGCTCACAACTCAGCCACTAACAAATCCAACTATTACTACGAAGCAGAAAATTTTGGATGTCTATCAATTTAACCACTTAAAATAATTTTTCGTTGAAATTTAAAGAAATTTTAGATAAGAAATAGAAAATTCTATGTCCTAAAAACTAGAGCGTCGAAAAATAAGAAAGAAAAAGAGCGCGTCGAAAAATAAAAGGTCGAAAAAAATAATAGGCGTCGAAAAATAAAAATAAGAAAGTAGCGCGTCGAAACTTAAAAAGGACTAAAAACTAAGAATTAAAAGTTACGTCTAAAAATATTAAAGCTTAGAGAAATACTATATCCAAAACGGTAATAATTTAAAAAGGTACTAAAAACTTAAAACGGCGTCGCAAAATTCTAAAGCACCTAAATCTTAGTCTAAAGAAAAAGCACTTAAGGGATTTTATGGCAGAGCCTAAAAATCTAGAAATAAAAATAACTATGGCAAAAACTATGTCTTAAAACTAAATACGAGCGAAAAAATATAAATATTACGCTAAAACGATTAAAAAGATATAAAATATAAAAATATACTTAAAGTTGTAAAAACACAATTTTTATAAAAATATTATTTTTATATTATTTATTTTATAAAACTATTAATTTTATATATTAATTAAAACTAATTAAACTTAATAATACAAATAAATAAACAAAACTAAAACAAATAATTAAAAACTAAACCCTAATTAGGGTTTTTAATTAATTAATAATAATAATTATTAACCCTAATTTCGTACAGCTAAGGTATCAGGCGAGTCAAATCACTCCATGCGATCGCATGGAGTGTATGTTATATATTCATGCGATCGCATGAAGTAGAAAATCGGGCCAGATGGGTTGTGCTGCTACAGTTCGGGCCCGTATACTTATTTATTTTATTTTTTTCTGTTTTCTGTTTTAATATTTATATAAAATATATATATAAATTGAATAAAAACTATATTTTTACAAACTAAAAATAAAAATATAAATATTTTATAATTTATACTATATTTTATCAAAATCTTAAAAATATAAATATATTGTTATTTTTTTATATTTTATATTTTTTTATTTTTTATCTTTTTTTTTAAAACGAAATTTTTTTCAAAATAAAAACTTAATGAAAATTTAATAAAAATCTTTTCTTTATATAGCGTTGTGCTTTCATCGTTTTATATTTCCCCGGCAGCGGCGCCAAAAATACTTGATGTGTGCGAGGTGGTGTATAAAATAGTTATATTTTTTACAAGGAAATACTATTAAATACGATACAATTTTACACAAGTGATTTATTTATTTATAGAGTGGATATACCTAAACCTTGCTACAACACTTATAGGCAGTGTACCTAATCGTACAGTAGTGTAGTTTTTAGTAAGTCCGGTTCGTTCTACAGGGATCTTTAAAACAAGCTTAACGTTATATTTTTAAAAACTATATTTGTAAAAATACAAAAATATATAAGTAATATTATTATTATAAAAAGGGGGTTTTTACTGTTTAATGACTGGTTTGTCGATTTTAAAACTTTAGTCGCAGTTAAAACCTAATGTAAAATATTAAAAATAAATATAACTTAATTTAAAGCGTAAAGTAAATAACGATAATGAAATTGCGATAAATAAAAGTGCGATAAAATAAAATTGCGATAATTAAAGAGTACGATAATTAAAAATGCAATTAAATAAAATGACAATAAATAAAAGTGCGATAATTAAAAGTGCAATTAAATTTGAAATATATAAATTATGCTTATTTAAACTTCCGTAATCATGATGTTCGACGTGTTGATTTTAGTTTATTCCCATGGGTTAATTGTTCTTTGTCCTGGATTATTCAATATGTCCATACGGATTTGTCCATAATAGTCCATCAGTCATAATCATAAAATGCGGAAGTCTTCGTCAAATTATTCTTATTCCCGAAGTCAAATATTCCAACTAATTGGGGATTCGAATTGTAACAAGGTCTTAATACTTTGTTTAATGAATACACCAGGTTATCGACTGCGTGTAGTCCAAGGTTTTACTACTTTGTTAACAATTACACCAATTACCCTTGAATGTAATCCACCTCTGTTTCAACAAGTCTATTAACTATTAATCCAGTTCCGTGTTCGGTAAAATGAACAATTATTGGTATTTATAGATATCCCGCCCACCGTGCCCAGTCAAGCGTATGTGGTTATATATAAATACGTCAAATTATAAGTCTATATATTAAATCAACGAGGTATCATTTAGTTAATATAAAACCCATTAATAACCCATAGTCTAATTTCTACAAGTGTCGTTCTTTTATCCAAACCCCAATTACCCAATTTTAATATTTAGCCCAACATCACGATTACTTGGGCATTAAATAAGCATAATAATAACTTAACTACGAGACATTAAATTTAAAAGGTTGAACATAACTTACAATGATTAAAAATAGCGTAGCGTTACACGGAGGGAATTTCGGTTCACACCCTTACAACATTCGCTAACATACCCTTATTATTAGAATTAAAATTAAAATTAAAATATATATATATATATATATATATATATATATATATATATATATATATATATATATATATATATATATATATATATACGTTGAATGATGGAAGAGAAAAAGATGGATATATTTTGGCCAAAACACGTTGAATTTATAGGACCTGGGCTGGATTTTTCATCCATGCAATCGTATGGAATTAACTCTTTCAGGCCATGCGATCGCATGGCCAGCTGGTGAAGTTCACATGTCTTTATTTTCTAGTTTGCCGACGGTTTAATAAATAAATATAATATATAAATAATTTTAAGAATTATTTAAATATTATATTATATTTATGTGCATAGTTGACTTGTAATTTTTAGTCCGTTGTCGAGTGTTGAGAATTGACTCTGGTCCCGGTTCCGGATTTTCGAACGTCCTTGCGTACAATTTAATATCTTGTATTTTGCGCTTTGCTTCTTGTACTCTTGTAATTTTGAGACGTTTCCCACTAATAATTTGAACCACTTTGATTGTACTTTGTACTTTTTAGCTTTTTGATCGTTTGCGTCTTCAATTCGTCGAATATGTCTTTTGTCTTCACCTTTTATTATTTAAACGAATATCACTTGTGAATAGAACAATTGCAACTAAAAGCTTGTCTTTCTTGAGGGATAATGCTGAAAGGACCCGTCCTAATCCATCCGGACAAAGTCCATATCGATTATAAACGATTCACAACAGTTGATTACATCGCGAGGTACTTGACCTCTATATGATACATTTTACAAACATTGCATTCGTTTTTGAAAAGACAATCTTTCATTACATCGAAAGTTGACGGCATGCATACCATTTCATAATATATCTAACTATAATTGACTTAATAATAATCTTGATGAACTCAACGACTCGAATGCAACATCTTTTGAAATATGTCATGAATGACTCCAAGTAATATCTTTAAAATGAGCAAATGCACAGCTGAAGATTTCTTTCGTACCTGAGAATAAACATGCTTTAAAGTGTCAACCAAAAGGTTGGTGAGTTCATTAGTTTAACATAAATAATCATTTCATAATTTTAATAGACCACAAGATTTCATATTTCCATTTCTCATAAACATACGTCCCATGCATAGAGACAAAAATATCATTCATATGGATTGAACACCTGGTAACCGACATTCACAATATACATATAAGAATATCCCCATCATTCCGGGATCCTCCATTGGACATGATATAAATTTCGAAGTACTAAAGCATCCGGTACTTTGGATGGGGCTTGTTGGGCCCGATAGATCTATCTTTAGAGTTCGCGTCAATTAGGGTGTCTGTTTCCTAATTCTTAGATTACCAGAATTAATAAAAGGGGCATATTCGATTTCGATAATTCAACCATAGAGTGTAGTTTCGATTACTTGTGTCTATTTCATATTGTTAATTAATCTATTTCTAATTATTTTTTTTGTGTCCATTATTTCTTCGTTATGCCACTTGATGGATTCTGATAGGTCAAAATCTAAATATGTAATTGGATGAATATGGTTATTCTGTGGTGAACGGATTTGTATATCGGTGGATGTAAGTAGGATAGTATATGACTGTTGAAACAGATTCGAAGAACGTACAATGTAACTTATTAATGTGAAATTTATATAGTCCTCGGGTATTACCTACCCGTTAAAATATTTTCACCATTAACAGTTTGTACAAGAGAATTTTTAATTACAATATTTATGAAAACATATATACATATATATTTTCTTCAGATGTATTCATGGATTTAATGAGTTAATATAATATTAAACTCATTTGCTTTTCGGTTGGAACTAGAATAAATAATCTTTAAAACTTTAGAGATTACATATTCGACATGTCGAACGAAGATCATACTCAAAGTACAGATGATGATATTGAAGCATGGATTGTTGATGGTACTGGTGTTGTTATTGATTGTACTGTTGGTGCCGGTGATGTTGCTGAAGCTGGTACATTTTGCACCATATTCTCCGAATTGATTATTCGAGCGCGAAGTTTGTTGACTTATTACTCCATAATGATTGTCGGTCGGAATGAGCGGATGAATAAGGTTCAGAATTGTGGATAGAATATAATCTTGTCAAGTTACCCCGGAAATGAGACTGAAAATGGTGTCTCGAACAGGTTCGCCGGTAAACGCTTTAGGTTCATTGTCAAGAAGTGAATTCTGTTGGTGGAAGGGATTGCCTTCTGCGCGTTTCCATTAATTAATTCGACTACAAACCCATCAGATGAATTGATAATGGCTGATTGGTTGATTCATGCCGATGACGCTGTTTTCGGAGCTTAGGTGAACATCTATGTCGGAATAGCTGTCGGAATAACTATCGGAATAGCTATAGGAATCTGAGGGACACAAACTGGTTTAGGGATTCATCCCGTACGATCAGATGAAGGATTTTCGATAAGAAATAGATTATAGGATATAGATTAGTACCCTGCAGTACATAATTTACATATGCATATATAATACTAAAATCCCATAAGTTACGGAGGAATCTACGGAAGCTGTCAGGCATCGGTAACAATAACAGGTACGTTAAGATATGAATTAGCAGATATGCTAAGATATAAATTTTTGTCTATACACTAATCATGCAATTAATGCAATAAGATGTGTCTAGACTAAGGATGATAAGCAAGTGATTCTCTAAGAATGATAAGCAGGAAATTTTCGACACAAAATGATAAGCAAAACTTTTGACATGCAGACACGGTCAAAGTCCAGACTCACTAATGTATCCTAACGACTTATCAGTTAGACACACTAATGCAGACCCGGTTCACTAAGACCATCGCTCTGATACCAACTGAAAGGACCCATCCTAATCCATCCGGACAAAGTCCATATCGATTATAAACGATTCACAACAGTTGATTACATCACGAGGTACTTGACCTCTATATGATACATTTTACAAACATTGCATTCGTTTTTGAAAAGACAATCTTTCATTACATCGAAAGTTGACGGCATGCATACCTTTTCATAATATATCTAACTATAATTGACTTAATAATAATCTTGATGAACTCAACGACTCGAATGCAACATCTTTTGAAATATGTCATGAATGACTCCAAGTAATATCTTTAAAATGAGCAAATGCACAGCGGAAGATTTCTTTCGTACCTGAGATTAAACATGCTTTAAAGTGTCAACCAAAAGGATGGTGAGTTCATTAGTTTAACATAAATAATCATTTCATAATTTTAATAGACCACAAGATTTCATATTTCCATTTCTCATAAACATACATCCCATGCATAGAGACAAAAATATCATTCATATGGATTGAACACCTGGTAACCGACATTCACAATATACATATAAGAATATCCCCATCATTCCGGGATCCTCCATCGGACATGATATAAATTTCGAAGTACTAAAGCATCCGGTACTTTGGATGGGGCTTGTTGGGCCCGATAGATCTATCTTTAGAGTTCGCGTCAATTAGGGTGTCTGTTCCCTAATTCTTAGATTACCAGACTTAATAAAAGGGCATATTCGATTTCGATAATTCAACCATAGAGTGTAGTTTCGATTACTTGTGTCTATTTCGTAAAACAGTTATAAAAACATCGCATGTATTCTCAGTCCCAAAAATATATATTGCAAAGCATTTAAAAAGGGATTAATGAAACTCACCTAATGTATTTTGTAGTAAAAATACATATGACTATATTGAACAACGGAACAATGCAGGGTTGGCCTCGGATTCACGAACCTATATCATTTGTATATTTATTAATATTCATAGTTGTAATTGAACACATATATATAATTGTATTAGTTATATCATTTTTATGTTAATAATATATATACGTTATATATTTTCATTTTGTATATAAAAATATTAAATTTTGTTATGTTATATGTGTTAAATATATATATATATATATATATATATATATATATATATATATATATATATATATATATATATATATATATATATATATATATATATATATATATATATATATATATATATATATGTATTTCATTTGTTTGTCAAAACAGTAGTTTTATTATACTAAGTTAATATTAGTAAAAATAATGATAATAACATTAATAGTATACATATGTTAATAACAACCCTATTAGTGATAGTAACAATGATATTAATAATAGTACTTGTAAAAGTATTAAATTTATTGTTTATGATAGTTATGATATTAATGATTTACTAATAATAATAATAATAATAATAATAATAATAATAATAATAATAATAATAATAATAATAACTTACTTAAGAATGATAATATTAATAAAAATAATAATATTGTTAATAATGATACATTTGTTTAATAATAATAATAATAATACTAGTAATTACAAAAGTGATACTAATACATAAAAATAATGATTGTTCGTATTATTTTCATAATAACAATAATAATAATTCTAATCATAGTAATACTTATTTTAATATTAGTAATACTAATAATAATGCTAATAACACTTAATAAGGTTACTTAACAACGAAATGAATATAATATTAATCATAGTATTTATGTTAACGTAATAATAACAATGATAATACATCTAGTGGTAGTTAATAAATAAGATAATAATAATCATAATAATAATAATAATAATAGTCATAGCAATATTTTTAGTTATAATCATAATTATAATAATAATGATGAATGATAATTAATACATACTAGTAATAATTATAATAATAATAACTATAATAATTAGTACTAGTAACACTATTTAACAATAACAATATTCATAAAAACATTAAAAATAATAATGATACTAATAATAATAATAATAATTATAATAGAAATGAAAAAAAAATAAATGACTACCTTTGAAGAACATGGCTTTTAAAAAAAAAATTGCCACCGGCCGGGCTCGAACCCGAGACCACTCGCTACCCCATACCACACTCGAACCACCCCTCCATCTCTCTATTTCTGTTATAATATCCCAGCCTAAACAATATAACTCTCATACTTATAGATATGTTCATCTTCTTCATTAACCCAAATCGTCCAAACCTAATTTCCATCATAGACTCGATTACAAAGCGATTATAAAAACTGAATATGCTAAACAGAAAACAGCTTATAATTATATATATCAGGATTCGCAAAAAAAATAAAAGAACAAAAAAAAAATATCCTGCCCGTCGCTGTTGGAACTAAAAAAAAAATATATGACTTATCGATAGGTTACGATTTAGATGAAAGTTATAACACGAATTTGGTTTGAAATCTTCAATAGAAACTAATTGTATCATTAATTGAACTTCAAACATCAACTGGAAATCAAATTTCATGATGAACACTATTTTGACTTTTTAAAATTTAAACTTTGACTCAACAATTTGAACTCGTTTTGAAGAATTGGAATCTCACATTTGGCAGATAGTTTTATTAGATGAATCTTAACAAAACTGTATTTTTACTTTTTGAAATTTCATTCAAATTTGATCGATGGCTTTTTCACTTTTCAAGAACATGAACTAAAAATCAAAATTCGAATTTTACATGGTTTTGGATAAAAATTATAACATAAGTTAGATATTAATTCATTCCTAGAAACTTTATGAATCCACAATTGATCCTAAAACATCAATATGGATTCGAATTTTTAATATGAATGAATCAGTTGACTTTTTAATATAAAACTTTGACTCGAAAATTTACGATCAATATGAAAAATTAAAAGCTGAGTTTTTACAGATAGCATAAGTATAAAATTCCTGACCTTTCTGCAATTTTAGATTTTGAAGAACGATTCAGTTTTGAGGTTTTGATTTAAATGTGAAACGAACAAAGTAACTCTCTGTGTTCTTCATTATTTTGATTAATTTTGATATATTGAACCAAGTAAATCTGTTAGCTGAGAATAAGGATGCGAAGTTGAATGATTGTATCACTATCCTTGATTACTTCTTTTGATTTATGGCAAAACAGAATTGACAGGGAAATAATTCCCGTACAGAAATAATAATAAAAAAAATAAAAAGTGAATTAGTTGGTGAACTGAATTTGGAAATATCTCAGTGTTTCAATCGGATTCTGTATTTGATAGGGGGTAGAAAACAATTTATGTATACAGTTTGAAAGGAACCTCAAACTGAATTGATTCCCCTTACTTGCTTTAAGTAGATTAATAATAAATAAATAAATAAATAATTAATTAATTAAATAAGTAGATTAATAATAATAATAATAATAATAATAATAATAATAATAATAATAATAATAATATTAATAACAATAATATAAATATTGATATTAACATTTATTAATAATATTGTCCTTAGTGATGTTTAAAAAAGAAAAATAATAGCAACTTTGATGATAAGAATATTAATACTAACAATAATAGGATTAATAATAATAATATTGAAATAATACATAGTGTTAGTATTTAGTGATATATTACTAATACTAATTATACTAATAATCATATTTTTATGTTAGTTATAACAAAAATCTTATTAATCAGTTTGCTACTAATGATAATAATATTAATGGTCATACTAATAATAATAGTGATGATGTTATAAAGATACTAATATTAATAATATTTATAATAATATCAAAATAATACTTAATAATAATAATTTTAGTGAAATTGACCATAATAGGATTATTAATGATAATTATAATGATAATACTAGTTATTGATAATAATATTAGTAATAATAATATTTGTATATATATATCAAATTTCATTAAGTATATATATGTATGTATGTATGTATATATATATATATATATATATATATATATATATATATATATATATTAAATTTAACATAATATTATTAATAATACAATTATTAGTGTTACCATTAGTAAGGATAATGAAAGTAATGATCATAATATAACATTTATACCTTAACTCATGATTATATTTTATTACTTCCATTTATTATATATATACATTACAATTATATATAGATATAGGTATTGTTATAAATTAATAGTTCGTGAATCGTCGAAAATAGTCAAAGGTCAAATGAATACATAAACACAGTTCACAGTTTTTGAGACTTCAACTTTACAAACTTTGCTTATCGTGTCGAAACCATATAAGATTCAAGTTTAAATTTGGTCGGAAATTCCCGGGTCATCACAAATGCTATAAAATATATGTTCGTTTTTAGCATTATCAACTTCTCGTAACCAGAATGCACACTTAGAGAACTTAGCGTACAACTCTTCTTTTCTCAACAGATCAAGCACTAACCTCAAATGTTCCTCGTGCTCTTCATCACTCTTCGAATAAATAAGGATGTCGTCGATGAACACAATAACGAACTTGTCCAGATAGGGTCTACACACACGGTTCATGAGGTCCATGAACACAGCAGGTGCATTTGTCAATCCGAACGGCATAACAAGAAACTCAAAGTGACCGTAACGGGTGCGAAAAGCAGTTTTCGAAACATCAGATTCCATAACACGCAACTGATGATAGCCGGAACGAAGATCGATTTTTGAATAAATAGATGAACCCTGAAGCTGATCGAACAGATCATCAATTCTCGAAAGAGGATAACGGTTTTTTAATAGTAAGCTTGTTCAACTCACGATAATCAATGCACAAACGAAAAGAACCATCCTTCTTCTTAACAAACAGAATAGGAGCTCCCCAAGGGGACGAAAAGAACCCTTATCTAACAACTCACGAAGTTGACTCGACAATTCTTGAAGTTCAGAAGGCGCAAGACGATAAGGAGCACGTGCTACAGGAGCAGCACCGGGAACAAGATCAATTTGAAATTCTACCGCGCGTTGCGGCGGAAGGCCAGGTAAATCTTCGGGAAATACCTCGGGAAAATCTCTAACAATATGAACATCTCCAACGCTCTTCGTTTCCTTTTCGGAATCAACAACATGGGCTAGAATAGTATGACAGCCTTTGCGAAGATGTTTAAGAACTTTCAAACAGCTAATAAGATTTAACTGTCTGCATTTCTTATCTCCAAAAACCATCAGCAGCTCTCCAACCACATTAGTAATACGAATAGCTTTATCATAACACACAATATCAGCACGATTCGCAGATAACCAATCCATCCCAATAACAATGTCAAAACTACCAAGTTCAATCGGTACCAAATCTATCTCAAAATCTCTACCCGCCAGATTAATGTTACACTTACGATATACAGTCTTAGCAGTAAGCACTTTACCATTAGCTATTTCAACAACATAAGTATTGTCTAAAGGAGTTAACGGTGTTTTGATTTTTGGACTTAATTTACTCGACACAAAACTCAAATCAGCCCCTGAATCAAATAGTACATAAACTGATAAATCATTGACCGAGAACGTACCAGTAACAAGTTTAGGATCTTCCTCAGCATCCCTAGCGTTAATGTTTAACGCTCTACCACGTGTAGTCTCTGCAGTCTTCTTGTTGGGACAGCCATCACGGAAATGCCCCGGCTTCCCACACTCGTAACAAATCCTCGGATTACCACCATTATTTGACTTTCCATTACCATTACCATTACCATTCCCACCTCTATTACCAGCATTATTACCATTATTACCACCTGCAGCAGGAGTAGCAGAATCCGGCAGAAGCACCGTACAATCCTTAGCAATGTGTCCCTGTTTGGAACACCTCTTGCAAGTCACGGTACAGAAACCATCATGAGCCTTGTAACAACGAGGACACACACGCTGACTACGGTTATTCAAACCAGAAGTATCCTGCTTTTTCTGCTGACCTTGGCTTTGATTGTGGTTATTATCCCACTTTCTCTTCCCATTATCAGCTTTCTTAACAGTCTCTTCACTGGGTTCGGTTACAGCAGCCTTGCTTCTTCTCAAGATCTTATCATTCAACTTATGAGCCATCGACATCGCGGCCTCAATAGTCTGGGGCTCACTAGATTCAACCCCATGCTCAATTTTCTCGGATAGCCCATCAATGTAAGCTTTAATTTTAAGATTCTCATCGGCATAAACATTAGGACACAACAAAGTCAACTCAAAGAATCTCTGCTCGTAGGCATCTAATTCGGTGCCCTTCATTTTCAAGTTTTTAAGTTCAACCTCTAACTTCTTAAGCTCACCCCTAGGACGGTAGCGAGTGATCATTCTTTCCTTAAAATTATTCCAAGTTAAACCATAAGCCACATCATTTCCCAAACTGTTAACCAAGTTGTTCCACCAGGTCAATGCACTATCCTTCAAAATACAGCTAGCAAAACTAACCTTGTCCTCCTCTCGGACACGGCTAACCCTGAAAATAGACTCGATTTTCTTGAACCAGCGGGTAAGTCCTATGGGTCCTTCCATACCACTGAATTCCTGTGGACGACTTGCCATGAACGTTTTGTGGGAGCATCCCACCTGATTGTTGTTCGTATTAGCATTAGCATTAGCATTAGCATTCGCTGCCATAGCAGCAGCTATCCCTTCGTTAATAAGACGTTGCATACGGGCTTCGTTGGATTCTCTAGGAGGCATGATCTTCAAAACAGAATAACACAACCGTTAGTACTAAGAATAATACTAGTGTTATAAAGGAATAGATCGAGCACGAAAAGATTAACCATTAAAATAATAGTCAATAAATACTATGAGTAATAACATGACAGTTATGATTGTTATAGAAATAACCACCACATGCATACATATTTTATGATAACATCATACAACATACATAGCACCTAACATACATGATCTACATCACGCATAATATAACATGCCAAGAGTCACAACATCAGAAATAAAATGTGATAATGATAATAGATGTCATAAAAATAACCATCCATACATAATGAAAAACATCCCATAACAAAATCTTAATAAAATCCTCAGCAAAACGCCGTACATAACCCAAAAATGTATGTATGAAAGGACATTAAGTCTTATGAAATAAGTAATCAATCATGAATCATCATATCACATCTGCTTAGAGCAGGTGTGATAAGCTGGGCCGGTATGAGTCTCGGCAGAAGGCTCATACTTCCGCAACTTTCCTTTCACTTCTTCCAACTCTGCCTTCAAACCACGAACTGTGCTCTCTAGAACCTCGAACCTAGCGTCAACTTCACGGTTACGCTTACAATTCTCGAACCCAACATTGTTCTTGAAGCTAACAAACGAATCCATACTAGCTCGAATCTGGTCTATCATCTCGTTATGTGGCAAAGTACGCATACAATCACTAAGAGCATTAATACGCGTCACTTAATTGTAAGCCCTGTTCATGTGAGTAAGGGTGGAAAAGTAGTAGTGAACAGGATCGTCGATCAAAGGTTGACCAGCACGACGTCTGGCAGCAGCCGGAGGAGCAGGAGCAGCAACGGAGTTATCGCTCGAAGTCGACATCTGCAAATAGTAAAACCACAAAACATATACCAAATAGGAATAAATGCTAATGATATAACTCATACAAAATGAAATGCATAATAATGCTATAGCAAAAGGGTCGGGCTGTAGACTAGACTCTAATGCACCCTAAGAACCACGGGTTGATCACATTAAGACCGCCTAGTTCCCTACAACCAGAGCTCTGATACCAACTGTGATGGCCCCGTCAATACGCTTAATGGCTCCGTCACTTGGTCCCACAGCCTGATCGAACTTAAATGAATTAAAACAAACGACATTGCATTCTTTTATTTCAAAAGTTTCCCAAAAAGGAAAGCATACCAAAATATGTAGTTTAAAAGTAACCCAACATATTAATAATCCAAAGTTGACACAAAACATTGTCAACAACCCACAAGTATTAATTATTCAAAAACCGAATGCAAGCCAAAGTTTCATAAATTGTTTCATTAAAATCTGCCCAAATGCATGCAGACTCTTCTAAACACAGTGGAAGCATCACATAAACTCAAGTACCTGTGAAAACATGCGAGTAAACTGTCAACACAAAGGTTGAGTGAATTATAGGTTTAAATAATTGAATAAACTTTAGACCACAAGATTTAAAAATGTTAGAAAACATTAAACATTATTCCATTATCAATGAGCCACCTGGTAACCACTTAACCCTTTATTTACCCTTGCCAAACACAATAATAATATACACTAGACAGTGTATCTACAACAAAATACGAAGTACTAAACATTCCGATTATAAATTGCTAGCGCGACTAGCTCGAAATGGGGTTGTCAAACCCGATAGATCTATCCGTAGGATTCGCGTTCACCAGTAGAAACCAATGATTACAGTTACCAGACTAGGGAATATTTTTGTCCAACTCACAATGAATAATTTAAATTTAATTGTTACTTGTGTCTAAACGTGAAATAAAATGCATGTAATCACATCCCAAAAATATACTTTGAAAAGTATGTAAAAACGGGACTATAACTCACCTTAATAGTAACGAAGTAACCAACACAATTAAGCGAACAGCAAATGTAGTACAGTGATCAGGAATGATCACAACGCCGACCTATAAATAAAGCAGATCGATATAAATAACTAATTTAGGTCAAGTCTTAGTACGATAGCTATTGTACATGTTGCAATTAGACATAGAACAATACTCAATGTGCATTGGTTTGATTGGAATAGCTTACGGACACACACTTTCTATTTTTAGAAAGTTTCTATTTTTAGTAGGTTTCCATTTTTTGGAAAGTTTTTATTTTTGGAAAGTTTCTATTTTTGGAAAGTTTCTATTTTTGGAAAGTTTCCAAATTTAGAAAGTTGCTATTTTAGGAAAGTTTATAAGTTAGGAAAGTTTCCTTAATTAGAAAGTCAACAAAAGTCAATTGAAAGTCAAAGTAAAGTTTATAAGTTAGGAAAGTTTTCTTAATTAGAAAGTCAACAAAAGTCAACTGAAAGTCAAAGTCAACCGAAAGTCAACTCAAAAGTCAACCTTGGTCAAACATTGTCAACGTTAATTTTAAAAGTGTAAGTTATAATAATAATATAAGTTATAACGTTTATTAAAGTTAAATATGTCTAATTATGTCATAACATAAGTTTAATTAAATTATAATGAATTATTAAAGTTAATATAAGTTTAAATGATATAATTAATATAACATAAGTATTTAATTAATTAATTAAATATTAGTCATAATGTAAGTATTATTAATTAATAATAAATTTTAAATCATATCATAAGTATTATTAATTAATAATGAATTATTAATCATATCATAAGTTTCTAATTATAATTATTAAATCATAAGTATTTAATAATTAAATTATAATTAAATAATAACTAAGCCTTATAATAATAAAATAATTAATTAATCCTTATTATAAGTCTTATTATAATAATCTCATAATATAAGTTTAATACTTATCATAAGTATTTTCCATTAATAATAAAGTATTATTAATCATATGTTTAATTAAAATGTTAATTAAATCATAAGTATTAATTAAATGATATAATAAATATATATCATAAGTCTTAAATAATAATAATTACTTTTTTTATCATAAGTATTTATATGATAATGAAATCCATTATTTATATCATAAGTTTAATAATTAATCACAAGTTTTAAATCAAAAGTTCATCGGGTCGTATCTTGAGCTCCGGGTGTCGGTTTTCGGTGAGCCTTACATATATCTCCGCCTAAGCAAACCACCCGACACTTTGGTACACTCAAGAACACCCCAAGAATAGTCCACAAGTTGTGATGTACAACCATTATGTAACACCCGCATTTTGGGCCTAGATGAAATGACCATTGTACCCTGGGGTAGGGCGTAATTAGTGATTTTTATAATTATATGTTTATAATTATTTGGTTGTTTAGTTGAGACCAGTTTATGACAAGGGTCACAGAACAGGTTCGTTTGTTGAATTTGGACTCCGTTAGGGCCTCCTAACGAAGTACGAAAGATATCAGATAACTGATAAATACCCGTGTGT
The DNA here is from genome assembly GCF_046630445.1 of Rutidosis leptorrhynchoides. Lineage (NCBI taxonomy): Eukaryota > Viridiplantae > Streptophyta > Magnoliopsida > Asterales > Asteraceae > Rutidosis > Rutidosis leptorrhynchoides. The sequence continues at coordinate 59,891,202 of NC_092343.1, forward strand.
GATGGGGTATTGTGTATTAACTTAAATATGTAAGCTTGAGATTAACCTTTACTCTCTTTTTCTTGAACCTTCCAAATAAACAACCCGTACCTAATTTCTCACTACTTGAAACCCTAATTTAATCTAAGCTAGAATTGGATCAAGAGACTTTAAGGAGTGATTATTATCTTACTTGTGATTATCTAATCAGGTTTGTTTACTTGAATCCATGCTTTGATTGTTAGAAAAATGGGTTTTTGTGTTCTTGAATAAAAGTGTGCTTTTTTAGCTTGAATCTTGTTGAATTATGTTTGTTAGTGTTAATTGATGTTAGAAATAGGTTGTATATATGTTTAGTAGCTTCCACGTGCTTAAAATTTGATCAAAAACACTCAAAAATCGAGTTTTGGGCCAAAAATGCTCAAAATCAGCGAAGTAGTTCGAAACCCAGTTGCTACAGTATTTTGCTACAGTACCGAGTTACTACAGTATCACTATTTGCTACAGTACCGGGTTGCTACAATACTAGAGCTGCTACAGTGTCACTATTTGCTACAGTGCCCGAGTTGCTACAGTGCCACTATTTGCTACAGTACTTTTTATGAAATTGAAACGAGCGTAACTTTCAAAACGTAACTCCGTTTTTGATGAATAAACTATCGTTAGAATCATAATAAAGAATACTTTTCAATGGTGAACTTTTAAGAAACTAGATCAAACTGTTTTTGGGTCGGAAAAGGAGTTTTAGTGTGTATGTCGTGTTTTGCACGCACCTGTATGCCATTATTGAATGGAGTCATGATGTAGACTCATAAAATTATGAATATATGGTGTTATGACCTATTTTATAGTATGATTTGATTATACTATTGATTGAGATATGTATATTGACTTTGTTGTGTTGTTCTCAGGTGATAAGAACAAGAAAGAAGCTCAGAAGTAGGATAACTGAGCTGTAGCTGGTAATCGGTGAGTGGGATTATCTCCGGGTGTAGTTTAGAGTAGCAAGTTGTGCTACTATGTTATACTGTTTTAGTTGCTATACTTAGTAGATATGTTGTAATAATGATCATTGTAGAGTTGTCATGCTAGTTGTAGGGACAATTGTTCTTAGTGGTAGTTGCTTAATAGTTGTGTGCACAAGTTGTAGTTGCCTGTTGGAACCTATTGTTGTTAGGTTCAGCTCAGAGAGGTCAACCTTGTTGTGGTTGGGTCCAGTTGGCTACTGTTTGTTGAGTATAGTAATGAATGACGCATCAACTGCGTGTGGATTTACTATACTGGAGATTCAGTAGTAAGGACTTTCGGTAGACGCTAGACTGATCAGCTAGTGGTGATGTGCTCGTACAAGCCGCCGAGTCTCTAGTTGGAGCATAGTTGCTAGTTGATTGTTGCCAGTTGATAGTTGCTAGTTATTAGTTGTCAGTTGCCTGTTATGGATTGTTGTAGTTGCTGTAGTTGTACAAGTTGGTACTGTATGCTAGATCTGTTAGATGATTCCATTCACTTAGCCTCGTGCTAACCCCCTCACCTCCTCCCTTGCAGGTTTTGGATATTAGTGCTGGTAGGGAGGGGCGTCGGGTTGACGATATGTTTGACAAGACGAAATCTAATGTCTTAACTTTTATAAATATGTAACTAGTTGTTTAACGTAACACCGGTGGTTTGTAATAAGTAACTAGCTAATGATTTGTGATAATCATGTTTGTAATTAACTAAGGGTATTTATGTGAATTAAGACTTCCGCTGTGATTTAAAAAAAAATCAGGGTGTTACAACTTGGTATCAGAGCATAGGTTTGGCCGCATGTACGTTGTGTTAAATGTCATGTTCCCAAACCTTGTGTTGTGTCAAACATATCTGAGGGGACGGGTTAAGTGAATGTAGGGATTACATGCGTTAGTTGATAGGTACTAACCTGTTTTCCACTAAGAGTTTGTGTGAGATGTTGTGGTAGTGCAGAAATGACAGATAATACAGGAAACACAACTGGTCCGTCAGCCCCCGGAACATTCAGAGCTCCAGATGAAGACGGGTACGTGTCAGAAGAGGATCCACAGGAACAAATAATAGATTTGCAAAGTAAGTTAAAGGAAGCACATGATCGAATAAGGGAATTAGAACAACGTCAAGTAACCGTGAATCCAAGTGGCAGTGTACCGAATCAAATGATTAGTGGGTATCCGGTGCAGTCAAATGTTTATCAGCAAACTGGAAGTGCTTACCAACAACAGCAATGGTTACCACCTCAGTATCAGTTTTCTCAACAGTATCAGGTGCCACCTCAGTTTAATCAACAGTTCCTAAATCAGATGTGGGGTCCTTATCAGATGCCGACGTTTCAACAACAGAAGAAATGTACGTTTAAACAGTTTCTGAATTGTAATCCACCAGAGTACTCAGGAAGTTCTAACCCAACGGTAACCCTTAACTGATTAAGAGAGATAGAAAAGGTTTTTGAGGCCTGTCAGTGCGAACCAGAATTAAAGGTTATTCATGCTAGTCGTATGTTGAAAAATAGGGCTATGGTTTGGTGGGATACGGTTACTTCTAGTATCCCAAAAGAGCAAGTGAGCATGATTACTTGGGAACAATTTTATAGTAAAGTTTGCGAACAGTATTGCTCAACCTATGATCTCAATCGAATTAAGACAGAATTTTTGGAAATGAAAATGACGCCTCGAATGACGATAGATGAGGTGATTGAGCAGTATATGGATAAATTAATGTTCGTTCATCAGTGGGTTCCAGATGAACAGTCCAGAATTCAGCATTTTGTTAATATAATTTTACCAGAGTATAGAACAATGGTTAGGATGGCGACGACGTTATCGCAAGCGTTTGTTATGGCCAATATGGTGGAAGATGATGTCAGAGCAACAAGAAACAGAATGGAAGGTTATGTTATGCCACAACAAGATCAGGTGATGAGTCATTCGGACTCTAGGTCAAAGAAGTCTGTTAAGTTGAAACGGACTAGCGGGTCAGAACAGAGTGGGTCAGCATCAAGTCAGAATTCTTGGTGTTATAGTTGTAGATCATCTCATAGTGGTCTTTGTTCAGATTCAACCAAAAGATGTTTGAGATGTGGTATTGTGGGACACGAGATTCGGATGTGTTCGTTCCAAGAGGATGTATGTTGGAAATGTCATCAAGTGGGGCATAGGTCAGCTCAGTGTCCGTATGTAAGAGGATATGGTTCGGGGCGGGGCCAGGAGTACAGTCGGGATCAGTAGGTGGATCTTCTGGTTCTCTAGTTGGGCAGAAAAGAAAGAATCCACCTACGGAAACAGCAAGAGCTTATCAGATGGTTGCAGATGCAGATGTTGAATATGATGTGAATACAGGTATGCTTTAAAATCCTCGTATTATTTAGTTATATACATGTATATGATTGGGTGTATATATATGTGTAGTAGATTAGTAGATCTTGATAGTAGTGTAAGATTTATTTTGTTGCATTATGTTGTTTATGTTTTGGTTGCGACCCTTCTGTGCCATGTGGGGTAAGGGTAACCCTTAGGTTGATTTTTTGGGATTGAGAACCGTTACTTGGATAGAGATGCATTGAGTATGTTTGTGTAGTGGACTTTTGGACGACATGAAGTTGTTGGATAGTGGCATGAGTATGATTGTTATGACGGTATTTCCTAAGCTTGTTGGATGTATGATCTAGTTGATAGATTATATTTGGATGATTGATAGACAAGGTTTGAGTAACTATGATTGGACAGATGTTGTGATTGATTAGTCATAAAGTAGTTAAATTAATTACCGATGCTTATTGAGGAAATTGATTGGACATAAGTAGTGAATGAGATAAGTAGAATTTTTTCGTTACGAGCAACTCAGAATGAAGGTATGATTTAGGATAATATGCTTGTGTCTGGCCAACAGAAGTATATTGTGATAAATCATACGGAATTTCTGGGAAGCTGAAGGAAAATTAGGCGGCCTGTGCTATATTGGATTGTGATTTGACTGGATATGAGACGAATAACCTGTGAAGTTCTGTTGACTTACGAGAAAATTTCGTGGACCTAGGTATAGATTTTAGAATGATGAATAATTCTATTGCCTAAGCTTTGGATAATTGGGAAAAGTGGACTGTATAAAGAGTTGAATTGGATGACAGATCATGAAATTTATGACACGGAATGGCGAAGAAACACGAATTTGACTCTGATTATTTGACTTGATCGTGTAATTTGTGGGCTTAAGTGGATTAATGGACATTGATCGACGGAGATTGTGACAAGTTATTTGGTATCGGGAGTGTATTGACGTCAGGAATCTCATTTCCCTATGCAATTGTGCTGGATATTGTCGGTATCTGGGATAAGATCAATAAAGTTAACCGTGTGTTTTGGCGGTGCGAGTAACAATTTTTGAGTTTGTTGACCATAGTTGACCCGATTCCGAGGACGGAATCTCTTTTAAGGAGGGTATATTTGTAACACCCGCATTTTGGGCCTAGATGAAATGACCATTGTACCTTGGGGTAGGGCGTAATTAGTGATTTTTATAATTATATGTTTATAATTATTTGGTTGTTTAGTTGAGACCAGTTTGTGACAAGGGTCACAGAACAGGTTCGTTTGTTGAATTTGGACTCCGTTAGGGCCTCCTAACGAAGTACGAAAGATATTAGATAACTGATAAATACCCGTGTGTGATGGGGTATTGTGTATTAACTTAAATATGTAAGCTTGAGATCAACCTTTACTCTCATTTTCTTGAACCTTCCAAATAAACAACCCGTACCTAATTTCTCACTACTTGAAACCCTAATTTAATCTAAGCTAGAATTGGATCAAGAGACTTTAAGGAGTGATTATTATCTTACTTGTGATCATCTAATCAGGTTTGTTTATTTGAATCCATGCTTTGATTGTTAGAAAAATGGGTTTTTGTGTTCTTGAATAAAAGTATGCTTTTTTAGCTTGAATCTTGTTGAATTGTGTTTGTTAGTGTTAATTGATGTTAGAAATAGGTTGTATATATATTTAGTAGCTTCCACGTGCTTAAAATTTGATCAAAAACACTCAAAAATCGAGTTTTGGGCGAAAAATGCTCAAAATCAGCGAAGTAGTTCGAAACCCAGTTGCTAGAGTATTTTGCTACAGTACCGAGTTGCTACAGTATCACTATTTGCTACAGTACCGAGTTGCTACAGTACTAGAGCTGCTGCAGTGTCACTATTTGCTACAGTCCGAGTTGCTACAGTGTCACTATTTGCTACAGTGCCCGAGTTGCTACAGTGCCACTATTTGCTACAGTGCCTTTTATGAAATTGAAACGGGCGTAACTTTCAAAACATAACTCCGTTTTTGATGAATAAACTATCGTTAGAATCATAATAAAGAATACTTTTCAATGGTGAACTTTTAAGAAACTAGATCAAACTGTTTTTGGGTCAGAAAAGGAGTTTTAGTGTGTATGTCGTGTTTTGCACGCACCTGTATGCCATTATTGAATGGAGTCATGATGTAGACTCATAAAATTATGAATATATGGTTTTATGACCTAGTTTATAGTATGATTTGATTATACTATTGATTGAGATATTTATATTGACTTCGTTGTGTTGTTCTGAGGTGATAAGAACAAGGAAGAAGCTCAGAAGTAGGATAACTGAGCTGTAGCTGGTAATCGGTGAGTGGGATTATCTCCGGGTGTAGTATAGAGTAGCAAGTTGTGCTACTATGTTATACTGTTTTAGTTACTATGCTTAGTAGATATGTTGTAATAATGATCATTGTAGAGTTGTCATGCTAGTTGTAGGGACAATTGTTCGTAGTGGTAGTTGCTTAACAGTTGTGTGCATAAGTTGTAGTTGCCTGTTGGAACCTATTGTTGTTAGGTTCAGCTCAGAGAGGTCAACCTTGTTGTGGTTGGGTCCAGTTGGCTACTGTTTGTTGAGTATAGTAATGAATGACGCATCATCTGCGTGTGGATTTACTATACTGGAGATTCAGTAGTAAGGACTTTCGGTAGACGCTAGACTGATCAGCTAGTGGGTGTGTTCTCGTACAAGCCGCCGAGTCTCTAGTTGGAGCATAGTTGCTAGTTGATTGTTGCCAGTTGATAGTTGCTAGTTATTAGTTGTCAGTTGCCTGTTATGGATTGTTGTAGTTGCTGTAGTTGTACAAGTTGGTACTGTATGCTAGATCTGTTAGATGATTCCATTCACTTAGCCTCGTACTAACCCCCTCACCTCCTCCCTTGCAGGTTTTGGATATTAGTGCTGGTAGGGACGGGCGTCGGGTTGACGATATGTTTGGCAAGACGAAATCTGATGTCTTAACTTTTATAAATATGTAACCAGTTGTTTAACGTAACACCGGTGGTTTGTAATAAGTAACTAGCTAATGATTTGTGATAATCATGTTTGTAATTAACTAAGGGTATTTATGTGAATTAAGACTTCCGCTGTGATTTAAAAAAAAAATCAGGGTGTTACACATTACACTACTTGGAACTTCAATTCACTCAAAATCGTGTTTTTGACATAATGGGTGATTCGTGGCTCGGATTGAGATGACCCGAACATGAAAGTTCGCCCCACCATCAGTCCTAACACACTAACACTCCCTAAAGTCACCAAATATGGTCACAAAGTCGGACCAAACCTGGTTCATACCAAAATCACATTTCAATCTTAACAAAATACCACTTTGATCATATTTAGGGCTCCGGGAATCGAAACGACATGAATCCGGAGTCTACAATTAATGTCTTGATGAGAGGAACTCATCTAGATACTTTATTTTAACTTTTATAACAGTCACAATATCATAAATACACGAAAAAGCTGCTGTCCCAATTTTATCAAACTGAAAACATGTGTTTACGAGTAATTCTATGCATACAAACACCATTACAACAATAAGTAATCATCATATTATTAATATATAATCAAAATACAGAAATATAATGAAAAATCAAAAGTTCTAGGGTTAGGGTTTATACCCTAATCGAGAAATAAGAAGTATAATCGCGTAGAGAACGGAATGAGGAACGCGTTGATGTTGTTTAATCCTTGATCCAAGTAATAAAAATTGATGAAGATGATGATGTTGGGGAGGTTGTAGGTGACGGCAAAGGGAGGAGAAAAAGAGGAGAGCACAAAATAAATTTAGGCTTTGATAAAATTAGAAGTGATAAAATAAAATGCCAAAAAAAGAAATATGGGGAGTATTACTCCCTCCCCTCTTGGTTTCAGCCGATGGGGGGTGTGTGGAGTGGGCCCCACTAGCCCAACTTGCTAAATGATCAAATCCTTATGGCCCGAAAGCCCGAACGAATCCCGAAACGCGAAAACACGCTTACGCGATTAAAAATCCAGAGAGATAACAAACGCGCGACGAAAAATAAATATAAATACTCTATATAATTATATGATATTAAAATATCATATTTAAAATAATTAGGATTTAAATATCCCAAAAACGCGACCGTTGGTTTGAAAACCGAAAAGATTCGCCGGATAGAAATCTGCGACACGTAGAAACGTATAAATTAAAATATGAATACAATTATTCACATAACATTTAATAATTTATATATTATTATTAATATAATAATATAGGTCATAGAAATGACGTAGCACAATTAACAGTTAACGGTCGTTAAATAATTAACGGTAAAAGATAACGGAAAAAGTAGGGTCGTGACAGATAGTCGAGAAATTCGACAAAAGGCTATCCGACTGGAAAGCTAAATCTATTTTCTTCCGCGGACGTTTAACACTCATTAAATCCATCCTAAGTAGCATCCCTCTCTACTACTTCTCCTTATTCCACACACCTTCCACGGTCCTTAAATTACTCGAATCTAAAAGATGCAAATTTTTCTGGGGCGGGTCCATAACTGAAAACAAAATTAATTGGATTAAATGGGATCAAATACTACTCCCTTACGACAAGGGAGGGTTAAACGTGGGCTCTCTTTTTTGTAAAAATATATCGCTACCATGCAAATGGTGGTGGTGTTTTAAAAATGAAAAAAATGCTCTTTGGGTTAAAATTATCACAAATATTTATGGGGAGGGGGCGGGTTGGATACTAACATTTCATGCGAGAACATTTCAGGGCGTACTATTTGGAAGGAGATCATTAAAGCAGGTACAATTGCGGACGATACGGGAGCTTCGTTTTTTACATCCATAACCAAACAACTTGAAAATAGCGAATCTATAAAATTTTGGAAGGACATTTTGTCTGGTTCTGAACGTTTTTGCACTTTATTCCACAGAATTTACATGCTTGATCTAGAATAAAGATACACACGTAGCGGATTAAATCTCCCACAATAGCACATCAGCTTGCGGTATTTGGTCTTGGATTCGTCCTCCTAGCGGACATGCCCTTAACGAACTAACCGAAATCAATAATATTGTTTCTTCCATAAAATTGTCCGACAAACCCGATGCTTCGAAGTATGGTCTTGATCCATCCGGTATCTACACTACTAGATCGTTAGCACAAAAAATCAATTGTCTAAAACTTGGTAATCATGCAACAAATACTTCGGTCCCTCGCAATAAATACATTCCGCAAAAGGTTAACATATTTGCTTGGAGAGTTGCCCAAAAGAAAATACCGGTAAGAATAGAACTAGGCAAAAGAGGCATTGATCTTGATACCATCCTTTGTCCAATTTGCAACTCGGACACTGAATCTACCGATCACGCTATGGTTCTTTGTCCAAAAATAGCACAAATTTGGTCCCTTACACTAAATTGGTGAAACCAACCTACCTCCACAATTTCTAATATTGAAGATGCCATTATCAACCAACAATATTTTACTAGTAACAACATTGGCACTTCTTTGTGGCAAGCAATCAAATGGACCGTGTGCTACACACTTTGGAAACATAGAAATTTAAAAGTCTTCTCACAAAAAGAATGGATCCTCGCAACTATACTATCTGAAATCCAATCCCATGTGATGACCCGGAAATTTCCGATCAAATTTAAACTTTAATCTTTATATGTTTCCGACACAATAAGAAAAATCTGTAATGTTGAGTCTCGAAAGTTTTGAAATCTATATTCATGTAATCAATTACCCTTTGACTGTGCTCGACGATTCACGAACCTTTAATTATAAATAGAAATGTATATATAAATATGTATATATGTAAATAATGGATATTATAAATTAAACTATTATGCGATTTAGTTACTATGAAAGATAACTTAAAATAATTTAAAAACTGTTATTTAATAAAGTATTAAAGGTGTACTCTGAGATTATTGTTTCAGTATATATAATATATATATTTATGTTACTTGTTATCTAAAATATAATTAAATATGTAGTGGTGGAAATATATAATAGATATTGAATATTCAATATATATATTGTTATATATATATATATATATATATATATATATATATATATATATATATATATATATATATATATATATATATATATATATATATATATATTTTTATATATAAAATTTGATATATTTAATCACTAATATTATTGTTATCATAATTAATATCATTACTATTATAATTAATAGTTAAACTATAATTTTAAGTTATTATTAATATGATTACTAAAAATTATCATTTTTATTTAAAATTATTAATATCATTACTCTTATTACTTTTATCATTATTCTTATAAATATTATTTTGATATTATTATCATGATAAATTTTGTTAGTATTATCATTAGTTTCATTATTATTAATAAAATTAACATTTAATATTAATGCTTATATAACTTATGTTATTATGTTCTTTATATAAAATACAAATATACTTATGTAATTGATATATATATATATATATATATAATAGTGTAGATACAGATATATGAATAAATATGTAATGCAGTTACAGGTAGCTATCATACTATATCTAAATTGATTCCTTATCTTTAAACAAGTACCAATCACGACTTTCATTCACAGAAACATCCAAAATCTGTTATAAATCTCTATCTTCTGTTTTTTTTTATTCACTTCTATGTACTGAGTAAACTCTGTCGACATTCATTTATACATATGAAATCGATCACCTCTTTCACTATATATATATATATATATATATATATATATATATATATATATATATATATATATATATATATATATATACACATACGTACGTAACAACCTATCACTTTCCTTTGTTCCTTCTTTTTCGAAAGCCAAGACCAAACTCAATTGAGTTCCTCTAACTCTCTTGTTTCGGTTTATATAAACACACCACCCCAATCCATATTTATACATGAAAACCCATATGTTCTTGTTTCTTTTCATGATAAACAACCATCATCACTTCCATGAGACCACAAACAATCACCATATTGACATCTTCACAAACTACCAACGTCGAAACCCACCACAACCCACTCTTATAAGTCATAACTAGAGTTGCTCGCTACCATAAGGTTACTGTTCGATGCATGAACCCCACTACACGAGCACTGTGAACTATTGATGTCTGATACATATCATTAGATCTATTTGATCACCTTTGTTACTGCGGTTTGGCTTATGATAATAAAGATGACCACCATTAACGTGCCTACTTTCATCAAACCCACATGCATTTCTTCTTTCTTTTCTTTCTTGGTTATTCGAAACGCAGCTACTGTTCTAGTGCTGCTATGTTTCTGTTTTACTCGAATAAACCAAAAACAAAAACCACACAATTGTTGCTTCAATGTTTCCTGTTGCTAACCGTGATCAATAACTGCTACCACTATTGTTTCTGTTTTCATTGCAACCCATAGAGGATCCACAACCCTCATCTTGATCATTCAATAGATCAAATCACTACTACATCTGTTTCTTTTTCGGTTCAAAAGACCACGCAACAAGGAAGAATAATGAGAAGACGATGAGAGAAAAAGTTATAAAGTGAATATGGAAGGAAAAATCAATTAACGATGATGTTATTTATTCTTTTTCTAACCGACAATATTAAAGCAAAGGTTCCCCACGAAGTTAGTAATGATCAATGTGAGCTGTAAAGATAAATTAATGGAAGGTGACAAATTGTATGTGCTGTGATGAATGAGAAGGAAAAGAAATAGATGAATAGCGGGTTATTAATTATAGGTATGATTATGAATCAGAAAAACGAGAATAGTGGAATGGTTGAGGGTGTTTGCTTAGAACTAGAGGTCGTGGGTTCAATCCCCGGCCTTGGCATTTTTTTTAATAACCGAATATGTTTGGAGTCTGCAATTGGGCCATGACCCAGTTAACCTGCTGTTGGGCCGCGGAACATGGATATCTTTGTGTATGTATAAGTCCATGAAGAAGAAGATAGGTTAAATAAATTTTAGGGGTAATAATTTCAGAAAAGTAAGCGGCAGAAGGATGGTTGAGTCTTGTTGGGTTAAACCAGACGTCTTGAGTTCGAGCCTGGGCTGTGGCAAGTATTTTCTTTTTAGGATGCCTTTGAGGTAGTTACTTTATTATTATTATTATTATTATTATTATTATTATTATTATTATTATTATTATTATTATTATTATTATTATTATTATTATTATTATTATTATTATTATTATTATTAATTTCATTATTAGTATTAGTATTATTATTAGTATAAGTATTATTAATATTGTTAATATCATTAAACTTATTATTATCACAAGTATTATTAAAATCATTATTTTATTATTATTATTATTATTATTATTATTATTATTATTATTAACATTATAATTATTATTATTATTTTGGTAGTATTATTATCTTTGTATCATTTTTCTTATTATTAAAACTATCATATAATATTAATATTAAAGTTATTATCCTTATTAAAACTATCATTTTTTTTTGAATTAACAGTTCTATTATTACTATTATTACTATCACTATTATCATTATCCTTAAGCTAGTATTACTACAAATTATTAATTTTACAAACGAAAGATATTTATATAAAAATATATGAAGTATACTAATATTACATAAAATCTTGTATTAACTAATGTTATTGATTATTGATGTAACATTAATTAAATACCAAATAAGTATCATAACACATTATAAGTATTATTGAAATTATATATAAGAATATTAATCTTAATACATAACAAAATATATATAAATTTACTTGATTTATAATGTGTTAATTTATATACATGATATAGGTTCGTGAATCTGAGGCCAACCCTGCATTGTTCAGTTCTGTCGTATGCATATTTTTACTACAAAATATCGTACTGTGAGTTTCATTTGCTCCCTTTTTACTCATTACATTTTTGGGCTGAATATACATGCATACTTTATTAACTGTTTTACAATATTTAAATGTGTGAGTTTCATTTGATCCCTTTTCACTCTTTACATTTTTGGGCTGAGAATACATGCAAATGCTTTATTAACTGTTTTACAATAGTTATATGTGTGAGTTTCATTTGATTCCCTTTTATTCTTTACATTTTTGGGACTGAGAATATATGCGCTTTTATAAATGTTTGACGCAATAGACACAAGTACCTTAACTGCATTCTATGATAGAATTATCTGGGATTGGGGTTGATTATTATGACACGCATTAGCCCCGGATTCCGTTAGAGCGTATGAGCTCCCGAGCCGGGTAGATGGTTTATTATTTATGACATTTTGGCACCGGTTGTCCTATATTTTATAAACATGTGTTCAGCCGTGGGGTGTAAAGACCGGCACAGAGGTTCTATATTTTGAAGGCACGTGTATTCAGCCGTGGGGTGAAAGACCGACACAGATGGTTACTATTATATTTTGAATCCTCACCAGGTGTTCTTCATATGAATGATATTTTGTTTGTGCAGTTGAAATGGGACTTCTGCACGTTTTATAATAAATGAAATCTTGTGGTCTATTAAAATGATGAAAATGAAATGATTTCTATAAATTGATGAACTCACCAACCTTTTGGTTGACACTTGAAAGCATGTTTATTCTCAGGTTTGAAAGAAATCTTCCGCTGTGCATTAGCTCATTTTAAGGACATTAATTGAAGTCATTCATGACATATTTCAAAAGACGTTGCATTCGAGTCATTGAAGTTCATTAGAGATTATTAAGTAAATGACGGATTAGGTCATTTATAGTTGGATATTATGAAATGGTATGCATACCTGTCAACTTTCGATGTAATGAAAGTTTGTCTTTTAAAAACGAATGTAATGTTTGTAAAATGTATCATTTAGAGGTCAAGTACCTCGTGATGTAATCAACTATTATGAATCGTTTATAATCGATATGGACTTCGTCCGGATGGATTAGGACAGGGCGTTTCAGTTGGTATCAGAGCGGTGGTCTTAGTGAACCAGGTCAACATTAGTGTGTCTAACCGGTAGTTGTTAGGATGCATTAATGAAGTCTGAACTTCGACCTAGTAGTTGTTAGGTTATATTAATAAGTCTGGACTTGAACCTGGTCTGCATGTCAAAAGTTTTGCTTAGCATTCTTGTCAAGAAAATTTCCTGCTTATCATTCTTAGTCTAGACACATCTTACTGCATTGATTGCATGAATAGTGTATAGACAAAAATTCATATCTTAGCGTATCTGCTAATCCATATCTTAGCGTATCTGTTACATAAACTTTGCCTGATATATTTTGTAAATTCCTTCGTAATCTACGAAATCCTTTGTTCTATATATATATAGATATTCTATGTAATTAGAACATCATCCGATATCCAAAAATCATTTCATATCAAAACATCCTTTATTCAATCGTACGCAATGGAACTCACAACTAGTTCAAGTCCCTCGAATTCCGATATGGATTCCCACTCCAGCTCCAAAAGCAGCGTCACCAGAATGAATCAATCAATCAACCATCCCCAATTCATCTGATGAGTTCGTAGTCGACTTAATCAATGGAGACACGAAGAAGGCGATCCTTTCCATCAACCGAATTCACCTCTTGGCGAAGAACCTGAAACATTTACCGGTGAACTTATTAGAAACACCATTTTTACCCTCATTTTTCGAATATCTCGCCATTATTATATACTATCTCAAATTCAAAACTTTATTCACTCGCTCGTTCCTACCGACAATCATCCTGGAGTAATAAGTTAACGAGCTTCGCACCCGAGTTATAGCCTTGAAAAATATGGTGCAAAATGTACCAGCTTCAGCAACATTACCGGCACCAACCGTACCACCAACAACAACATCCGCATCCCAAGCCTCAATTTCATAATCTGTTCCACGAACATCAACATCATACGCATCATAGATACCAAGGAGTACCAACAACAATGAAGAATGAAGTATTGATCCATAACTTCATTAATATTCTGAGAAGAATATGTGGATCCTAATAGTTTTAGAGATTACTTATTCTAGCGCAAACCGAAACTCAAATGAGTCTAATATTATTGACTCATTAAATCCATGATTACATCTGAAGAAAATATATATGTATATATATAAAGATTGTGATTAAAGATTCTTTCATACAAACTATTAAATGATGAAAATATTTTAACGGGTAGGTAATACCCGAGGAATATTTAAGGTTTCACATTAATGAGTTACACTGTACATTCTTCAAATATCTGATTCAACATTCATTTCCTATCTTACTTACATACACAGATATATGAATCCGTTCATCACAGAATAACCATTTCCATTCAAATTTCACATTTGGATTTTGACCTATCAGAATCCAACAAGTGGCATAATGAAGAAAACATTTGACGGAATAAAATTTGTTAGAAACAAACAAATTAATTATGAGAAAGTTTGTTAAGAAACCACGCTAACAAAATCCTAGCTAACTTTTCCTGGCTAACTGTGGACTAATCAACTGAGGACTACCAACAGTGGACAATTAAAATGAATTAAAATATTGATTAAACATATAAAACTAAACAATTCTTCGAGTTTGCCACTTGATTACATCTTAAACCTCATTTATATCTTGACGATTACAATCTGCGTTCAAACCTTTCATGATTCTTGAAAACACCTCAATCGATAGGATGAATCAACCGCACTTCATTAACGGAAGGAAAGATTTATGCATATAGTTATGCACCTGAGAAACTCTCGGCAACTGAGTAAAAATTTAACATGTAGGCGCGTTAGATCCTTTAACATTTATTAGCAAAAATAACTTTACGATTTTTTTTATTTTTAAAGTAGCCAATTTTGTCACAGCTCCAGCAAGTCAACTTCGACTTTTCATTCGAAGTAGCCTTACTATAATCCTGATATATACAATTACCCTTTTGATACCGGAGAATTCTTTTATATTCCACCATATTACCAGCAGACGTACCAGCAACCTCGTTGCTTTTTGGCTTAAATCTCTCTGATAAATCATTATATTTATTCATTGAAACCCTATCATATACTCATCCGCATCTTATAACGAGAACTGCCATAACAATTACCGGGAATCAGCAATCAGTACTTTGAAAACTCACAACATATCTACATCAACAGTTATATGTATGACATTTATCTCTTAGAATTATGATCTCTCATTCTGAAATTCTGAAAAGCACTCAGTCACAAATCAATACTCTGAATGTTGAAAAAGCTGAATGAAGTAGCAGAAACTGTAGATAACCGTAAACGACCATAATCATCGAAAGTTTGATGATAAAGATTAGTATGTTGGAAAAGTTTAGAAAAGTTGGAACTGGAAAGCAGATTGAGCTAACCATAAAAGAAACCAAGGAGAAATACAAGTAACATACCCTAAATTCATAGAACCCAGATAAATCTAGATCCGTTGAAATCTTTAGAGAATATCTTGCTCCGAAGTCATGTTAAAATCTTGCGGAAAATCTTTCTCCATCAACCATCGAACTTAGAAATTCTAAAATATCATCATCAATATCTTCGATATTTCTGAGGATATTTTTATAAATATTCTAGTCCGAAATTATATACCTCTTCGTGCTTCCTGTGTATCATTATATTGGAAACATTCAATAGAAAATTTAGTACCGAAAAGCAGATTATGAGAAACTATGAAGAAAGCTGTGGAAAAATCACAAAGAATAAGTTTGACTTCAAAGAATCCAAATGATTCAATGACTGCTAAAGTCTTTAGTGAATATCTTGCTCCTTACTCTAAACCCTTGCAGACAATAGTTTCTATCATCCTCTGATCTTAGATATTCCGAGATATTATCGTATCTTTTATTATAAATATCCTCCATATTTCTGGAGATATTTTTGTAGCTATTCTTATCTGAAATCATTAATCTCTTCATGCTATCAGTATTACATCATATAGAAACTGTTAGTTTCTATATTCTGTAAATTTTCGAGCTTAAAATATGAAGGATATAGAAGTAGTGTTGGGAACTGATGCATGAGTTAGTATAATATAATGACACTTGATCAACGTGATTATATTACAGTAATTCATGCTGAGTTTCTAATGAAACGTGATGATTCTCAGTACCATCATCACGTGCCATGTTACACGACTCTTACATTCTACCTAAATTATAAATATATTAAGAACATATCTTCTTGATAATTCTATCTTTCTGAATATTTTGGTAATTTGTCAAATCAAGATCGTGCCATTACGATTTTTCTGAGAACATTAACTATGTTCATTTCAAAAGCCATATCTACAAATTCTGGACCATTATTCGCTTGACTTGAAGTCGGGAAGAGGAGACAAAAGTATGGAACCCTTGAATATAAAAGAAAATATAAAGCTCGACAACAACACATAAATTACAAACCGTGTGTGTCAATACGTATTGCCACGTAAAGGCATTGGAGAATTAAAATTTCTATAACCCCAAGGTAATAGTAAAAATAAAAAAAATCCTTCGGTGATAAATGAAAAATAAGAATGACAGATATGAAAGTTAGGAGTATATCAAGAATCGGTACTGGATGGAGCATATTAATGAATGTTTCAAAGTACGAATTAAAGGAGAAAGAATAGAAGGTGTGAGTTGTAAGGAAACGAAAGGGGTGGATTTATAGTGAAATATCCGACAGAGCAATCGAAACAGATTATTGCATTTAATCAAAGAAGATCCTGATTTTCTAAATCGCCGAAAAACCAAATCTTATTACGAAGATTCTCTTTAAATTCCATAAATTCCGAAAATCAATCATCACTAAGTCATTAGTTAAAACAATTCTACATTTACTCATTTCACTCTCTTGCGATAGCTTCACTTATACTCTTCGTGTAATCAAATTGTTTTATCTATATTACTCAATGATGATAAAACTCTATTCACCAACTCATATTCGTCATGAAAACATTTTTACAGTTAGTCATGACGACCTCGATCAAATTTCGGGACGAAATTTCTTTTAATTGGTAGGTACTGTGATGACCCGAAAATTTCCGATCAAATTTAAACTTTAATCTTTATATGTTTCCGACACAATAAGAAAAATCTGTTATGTTGAGTCTCGAAAGTTTTGAAATCTATATTCATGTAATCAATTACCCTTTGACTGTGCTCGACGATTCACGAACCTTTAATTATAAATAGAAATGTATATATAAATATGTATATATGTAAATAATGGATATTATAAATTAAACTATTATGCGATTTAGTTACTATGAAAGATAACTTAAAATAATTTAAAAACTGTTATTTAACAAAGTATTAAAGGTGTACTCTGAGATTATTGTTTCAGTATATATATTATATATATTTATGTTACTTGTTATCTAAAATATAATTAAATATGTAGTGGTGGAAATATATAATAGATATTGAATATTCAATATACATATTGTTATATATATATATATATATATATATATATATATATATATATATATATATATATATATATATATATATATTTATACATAAAATTTGATATATTTAATCACTAATATTATTGTTATCATAATTAATATCATTACTATTATAATTAATAGTTAAACTATAATTTTAAGTTATAATTAATATGATTACTAAAAATTATCATTTTTATTTAAAATTATTAATATCATTACTCTTATTACTTTTATCATTATTCTTATAAATATTATTTTGATATTATTATCATGATAAATTTTGTTAGTATTATCATTAGTTTCATTATTATTAATAAAATTAACATTTAATATTAATGCTTATATAACTTATGTTATTATGTTCTTTATATAAAATACAAATATACTTATGTAATTGATATATATATATATATATATATATATATATATATATATATATATATATATATATATATATATATATATATATATATATATATATATATATATATAATAGTGTAGATACAGATATATGAATAAATATGTAATGCAGTTACAGGTAGCTATCATACTATATCTAAATTGATTCCTTATCTTTAAACAAGTACCAATCACGACTTTCATTCACAGAAACATCCAAAATCTGTTATAAATCTCTATCTTCTGTTATTTTTTTTTATTCACTTCTATGTACTGAGTAAACTCTGTCGACATTCATTTATACATATGAAATCGATCACCTCTTTCACTATATATATATATATATATATATATATATATATATATATATATATATATATATATATATATATATATATATATATATATATATATATATACACATACGTACGTAACAACCTATCACTTTCCTTTGTTCCTTCTTTTTCGAAAGCCAAGACCAAACTCAATTGAGTTCCTCTAACTCTCCTGTTTCGGTTTATATAAACACACCACCCCAATCCATATTTATACATGAAAACCCATATGTTCTTGTTTCTTTTCATGATAAACAACCATCATCACTTCCATGAGACCACAAACAATCACCATATTGACATCTTCACAAACTACCAACGTCGAAACCCACCACAACCCACTCTTATAAGTCATAACTAGAGTTGCTCGCTACCATAAGGTTACTGTTCGACGCAAGAACCCCACTACACGAGCACTGTGAACTATTGATGTCCGATACATATCATTAGATCTATTTGATCGCCTTTGTTACTGCGGTTTGGCTTATGATAATAAAGATGACCACCATTAGCGTGCCTACTTTCATCAAACCCACCTGCGTTTCTTCTTTCTTTTATTTCTTGGTTATTCGAAACGCAGCTACTGTTCTAGTGCTGCTATGTTTCTGTTTTACTCGAATAAACCAAAAACAAAAACCACATAATTGTTGCTTCAATGTTTCCTGTTGCTAACCGTGATCAATAACTGCTACCGCTATTGTTTCTGTTTTCATTGCAACCCATCGAGGATCCACAACCCTCATCTTGATCATTCAATCGATCAAATCACTACTACATCTGTTTCTTTTTCGGTTCAAAAGACCACGCAACAAGGAAGAATAATGAGAAGACGATGAGAGAAAAAGTTATAAAGTGAATATGGAAGGAAAAATCAATTAACGATGATGTTATTTATTCTTTTTCTAACCAACAATATTAAAGCAAAGGTTCCCCACGAAGTTAGTAATGATCAATGTGAGCTGTAAAGATAAATTAATGGAAGGTGACAAATTGTATGTGCTGTGATGAATGAGAAGGAAAAGAAATAGATGAATAGCGGGTTATTAATTATAGGTATGATTATGAATCAGAAAAACGAGAATAGTGGAATGGTTGAGGGTGTTTGCTTAGAACTAGAGGTCGTGGGTTCAATCCCCGGCCTTGGCATTTTTTTTTAATAACCGAATATGTTTGGAGTCTGCAATTGGGCCGTGACCCAGTTAACCTGCTGTTGGGCCGCGGAACATGGATATCTTTGTGTATGTATAAGTCCATGAAGAAGAAGATAGGTTAAATAAATTTTAGGGGTAATAATTTCAGAAAAGTAAGCGGCAGAAGGATGGTTGAGTCCTGTTGGGTTAAACCAGACGTCTTGAGTTCGAGCCTGGGCTGTGGCAAGTATTTTCTTTTTAGGATGCCTTTGAGGTAGTTACTTTATTATTATTATTATTATTATTATTAATTTCATTATTAGTATTAGTATTATTATTAGTATAAGTATTATTAATATTGTTAATATCATTAAACTTATTATTATCACAATTATTAAAATCGTTATTTTTTATTATTATTATTAATATTATTATTAACATTATAATTATTATTATTATTTTGGTAGTATTATTATCTTTGTATCATTTTTTTTATTATTAAAACTATCATATAATATTAATATTAAAGTTATTATCCTTATTAAAACTATCATTTTTTTTTGAATTAACAGTTCTATTATTACTATTGTTACTATCACTATTATCATTATCCTTAAGCTAGTATTACTACAAATTATTAATTTTGCAAACGAAAGATATTTATATAAAAATATATGAAGTATACTAATATTACATAAAATGTTGTATTAACTAATGTTATTGATTATTGATGTAACATTAATTAAATACCAAATAAGTATCATAACACATTATAAGTATTATTGAAATTATATATAAGAATATTAATCTTAATACATAACAAAATATATATAAATTTACTTGATTTATAATGTGTTAATTTATATACATGATATAGGTTCGTGAATCCGAGGCCAACCCTGCATTGTTCAGTTCTGTCGAATGCATATTTTTACTACAAAATATCGTACTGTGAGTTTCATTTGCTCCCTTTTTACTCATTACATTTTTGGGCTGAGAATACATGCAAATACTTTATTAACTGTTTTACAATATTTAAATGCGTGAGTTTCATTTGATCCCTTTTCACTCTTTACATTTTTGGGCTGAGAATACATGCAAATGCTTTATTAACTGTTTTACAATAGTTATATGCGTGAGTTTCATTTGATTCCCTTTTACTCTTTACATTTTTGGGACTGAGAATACATGCGCTTTTATAAATGTTTGACGCAATAGACACAAGTACCTTAACTGCATTCTATGATAGAATTATCTGGGATTTGGGGTTGATTATTATGACACGCATTAGCCCCGGATTCCGTTAGAGCGTATGAGCTCCCGAGCCGGGTGGATGGTTTATTATTTATGACATTTTGGCACCGGTTGTCCTATATTTTATAAACATGTGTTCAGCCGTGGGGTGTAAAGACCGGCACAGAGGTTCTACATTTTGAAGGCACATGTATTCAGCCGTGGGGTGAAAGACCGGCACAGATGGTTACTATTATATTTTGAATCCTCACCAGGTGTTCTTCATATGAATGATATTTTGTTTGTGCAGTTGAAATGGGACTTCTGCACGTTTTATAATAAATGAAATCTTGTGGTCTATTAAAATGATGAAAATGAAATGATTTCTATAAATTGATGAACTCACCAACCTTTTGGTTGACACTTGAAAGCATGTTTATTCTCAGATTTGAAAGAAATCTTCCGCTGTGCATTAGCTCATTTTAAGGACATTAATTGAAGTCATTCATGACATATTTCAAAAGACGTTGCATTCGAGTCATTGAAGTTCATTAGAGATTATTAAGTAAATGACGGATTAGGTCATTTATAGTTGGATATTATGAAATGGTATGCATACTTGTCAACTTTCGATGTAATGAAAGTTTGTCTTTTAAAAACGAATGTAATGTTTGTAAAATGTATCATTTAGAGGTCAAGTACCTCGCGATGTAATCAACTATTATGAATCGTTTATAATCGATATGGACTTCGTCCGGATGGATTAGGACGGGGCGTTTCATCCCAACGCTTAAGTTGGATATCCAAACACTTGAAAAAGAAGAATCATATCGAATGACACCAATGGCTAATCAACCCATCTTCATATGTCGCGGCTTCCCATAATCGTGTAGGTGTTGGTTAATTACCAAAACTTGTTTAGAGGTTGTCTTATAGTTCCTATCTATTTCTAATGCGGGTCGATTAAACGGGGCATTTGTTGGGTAACTTTGTTGTCACTTGATCGTCACTGTTATCCTCTTTTCTCCGGCTTGAATTCTCAAGTTCATTTATCCCCCGTTTCAAATAGTTAGGGCTATCTGGCTATTTTCTAAAATAATTGTTTCTCCCATGTAATTCGATTATCCATTGTATAGATCTTATAAGTTCATGTAATTACACATTTCATTATTGATAAAATTTACTTTTTTTGCTTTTAAAAAATATAATATAATATAATAATAATAATAATAATAATAATAATACGGAGTATAATAATGTGTCAAAAAAGTCAATTGCACCATTCTCACGCACACGTTTTCATAAGCTCACAATTTATTAATTTTGTCCACGTGGAAGTATGGGAACCAACAACTATAACTCCCCGGATATCACGAATCAAATAATCTAGTGTCAACAAAAATATGACACGATATCAAAATTGTACAAAGCTTGTGATTTTTAAGGAAAACGTCCACCTATCGCATACGTAGTACTACTGTACAACATTGTATTTAACACGCACGCATATTAATTGATTACGGAGTAGTTTTAATTAGTTTATGTTGTGAGCAACATCAATATAATTAATTTTATACGGAGTATATATGTTGGTTTGATAAACAAATTAAGTGCGCTTAATAATTAACGTGATACAGTAACCAAATTGTTAAGGCAATCCTTATACAACGTTATTTTACCGATCTACACCTTTAAACCTAAATAGACCACTTTATTATTCAAATTAATTTACGTATTATATCCTTTAACTATTTTTAATCTATAATTATAACTATCAAAAACAGCCGAACTTCTTTGACTACTTAGAATGAAGACGACTAAAACATCTTAGGAACAATTTGCAAGTTTCACATCAAATTTTACTTATTAAAGAGGACCTTAATTCTTCACACTTTACGATTGCTAAATTACTGTTAAAAAATAATCGCAACCATACTCAGAAAATACAGTAACTTTTTATTGGTATAAAATTATAAGGGTGGTCAAAACCGTATATTCAAAATTTCAGATATCCGAAAATTCGGATAATGTATTTTCTATCCGTTATCCGAATTCTAAATTTCGGACATCCAAAATTTCGGAATCAGATTATCCGAATATCTGAATTTCATATATTTTTTTGGATTTTCGGATATATAATTGGGGAAATTCGGATATATTTTCGGATAAGTTTTTGGATATTCAGATATAATTTCGGATATTCAGATATATTTAGGATATTTAGATATATTCTTACATATTCGGATATCCGAATATCCGAAAATTTTGAAAAATGTATCCAATATCCGAATTCCGAAAAATCGAATATTCGATTTTCAGATATCCTAAAATCGGATATTGATTTTTGTTTTTTTCGATTTGTAGATTCGAATATATTGAACACCCCTAAAGTTATTGCTCGATACTAATGTTGTTGAAAAGATGCACAATGAATGCCAATAAGCCTCCATAAAACACCGGTGTTAAGTAACTGAAGTAAAATTTCTTGATGGTCGTGTAGCAGACGCACATATATTAATTTCTTCACCATTAACTTCTACTAAGTGCATCATTGAAAATTAAAATAAATCTAATAAAGACTTTCAACATGTATAAGAAACTAAATATCGATCAGCACAAACCCAAACACTAAACATTAATTCATAAATAATAGTAATGGTTAAGATAAAATGAAGGTGATTAACCAACGGATCTTCGGTCCAGCGGTATCGCGGTTACACTTGTGTACTCGCAGGGCTAGAGGTCTCGGGTTCGAACCTCGTCACCCGCTCTAGGAATTGAAATATATTCCTTGAAGGTGGTCCAAAGGGAAGGTTTTACCGACCCGCTCCGGGACTAAGGTCCGGCCCGCCTGCCCCTCGGGATGGTTTAAGGGTCGGATCCTCAGAGTGTGGTTCGGGTTTTCTGCCCGAAAGCGCGTGTGTGTGTGTGTGCAAATGATGAGTGTCGTTGAAATAAATGATACGCTGATGCAAGCTTGCCTTTAAAAAAAAAAAAATGAAGGTGATTAGGATTTACATAAAAGAGTACTATTAGCAAGTTGTACCTAAACCTTAAATATTCTTAGATATTGGTTATTATAAAATGTTAGTAAATAATTAAAAGAGTGTTATTATTAGTTTGTGTTAAGAGTAAGAAAACATATTTAGGATGTATAATTACAAGGGTAGATTAAGTAAAATTAATATGAGGGGTATAATGGTCACTTTAGATTAAAAAAGTATAGATGGATTAAAAAAGAGTGTGTAAGGATCACCTCTCAATTATCATAAGCAATTTAATTTGTGAGTATCTCAAAACGAATCTTCTCTCAAATAGTATATATAGTAGTTTTATGTTTCCGAGCTAAAATTCTAACGCAACTAAAGTTCTAGCCATATCTATTTAGCTAAGTGTTTACCGTCATTCAAGGTGTCCGTGAGGTTTCGAGTTCGTGTCTCACCTGAAAATTTCATAATGTAATTTGCTTTGTAGTTGATTATGGAGTCCTCTGGAGGCATCGCTGTCTGAGCATGTCCTATGAGCGTTGTTCATAGGTGTTTCTCAAGGGTGACTACGCACAGAACATGTCCTATGACCGTTGTTCGGTGAAACTACTTGACACGTGGAACGGATATAATCGAGTGGTGGGAACTTCTTTCGTGATTCCCCGTCCGACTCCAATCTCGCTGTTCGAAGTGGAACTTTACTTTTAGTGTAGTGAAGTTTCTAAATTGATTACCAATTCATTATCAATTAACTACGTAATTATACAAAGTTAGCTTATTATTTTTTTCTACTTTAATTAATACGGATAAATAGATATAGTTTTCATTTTCTTTGTTGAGACTATTAGAAGAAAGAAAATAATCATACTCAAATTTATGCCATCGAATCGAATTATCAGATGTATTTTTTTTTTTTTTTTTGGACAGCGATTGGGATCACCCGAGGGGGACTAAATCACCCGTTGCGATCATCTTCCGTTTCGACTATGCCGATGTAGCGATAATAACCCCGCCTCCATCGATGTCCGGGAGGAAACCTTGAAACCGATCCAAGGGCACGGCCAAGTAAAACCCCCTCCCCTTTACTTTCCCGAACGATATGAGAAATGTGTCATGGGTGGATAATTAATGACAGGGATGAAATTGTATTTTTAATATGTAGGCAACGAAAGAGTCGAACCTTAATAGCTTAATCTATTTTAATGTATGAAAGTAAGTGTTTGAAATATGTAAATTAAACCGATACACTTTCTATAGTGATCGCGCATGTTGAAATGAATTTTTAAAGACTAATTATTGGTTTCACATTTGACCTTCACCTAACACGCTATAGAACAAGCAATTTAAGCCATCGCCTTAATTTTATTTATTATTATTATTTAATATTTAACATTACTCTCGGTCCGGACTTTTACCATATTGTTATTCGGATTGCAAGTATGTATTAAACAGATTAGCAGGGTCGTCTCAATACTTTAGAAAGTCTTAGGCGACAATAAAAATGAATCCTTATATACGTTAAACTTTTTAATATAGATAATAGATTATACTAAAATTTATCAATACGAAAGAAGATTTCAAAACGTTTGTATCAAAATGTTTTATTATACAATTTTTATTTAATTTTCTTAACTATTCGACAATTGTATTATTATCAAATAAATATTCAAAATTTTGTATCATTCTAAATTTTTGTGTCCTAGGCGGTTGCTTATGCTCGAAGACGGCTATGCACATTAGGTTTAAGTTATGCTCAAGTTTGATTGTGAACTTTAGTTCGTTAGTTTCTAAGTATTTTTATGATTTATTTACGGTTTATAGGCTTTCTATGTAATCGTTATAAATATTTTACTACAAAAAATAGTTTGTTTTAATGTTTTCATTGTTTTTGACGCTTTAAAACGTAAACAACTTGAAATGTTTTTGTCACCTGTAACTCTATAGATGTCACAAAGTTTTTTAACACTTAAATACGTTAAAAAGGAAAACCCAATAACACATAAAAGTTTTAAAAAGTTAACAAGACTTAAAATTGTTGACACTATATTTATTTTCACATTCCAAAATTTTTGACATAATATTTTTCCGCGCTAACTTATATTCATGTGTTTAAACGTAAACACTCGTTCAAAAAATGTCAACAAAAACAAAATTAGTTGTAGTGATCGATTAAAAAACATAATAACTTATAGGGTTTTCATTATTCAACAAAAACTATTCATTATGTTCAAAAGACATGAAAAGCTATAGTTTATAGATATCTAAAACTGACCTATATAAATAAAATTTTGCAAAATGTTAACTTAACGAGAAAATCGAACAAGAAATCTGATGTCACTACCAGAAATCGTATCTTTGGGACGATATTTTCGACCTTTCGGAACGACATGTCATCCCAGATAACCTTTTTGGATGACATGTCATCTTCAATATGTCGTCCGGACTGGTTCGTTCCAGAAAGTCTTTCCAAACGAAAAGTTCTTTTTTCGGACGACGGTGGGCCCCACTTTGCTAGTCTATCCAACCGTAACTTGAGAATTACGAACAAAAAATGAAGTTAGTTTGTGATATAATACTTCGTTACAGAGCAAAAATATTAAGTAAATTAATTTTACCATACCGAATAATTAGGACAGCCGTAGAACCGACAACTTGGATTACGATCTAACTAAGTCGTTCGGAGAATAGCAAGCGTCGATTTATTGGCGACTTGACCGACTCTTAGAGCCTAAATTAAATTTCAGACAGGATTTAAAACCCATGAAAATTATATTTTATCATTTTCATGGCGTCTCAATTTTATTCTTAATTTTTATTCTCTTTTTTTAAAAAAAAAAATTGCTACGTATTAGCCGAAGGTCCACTCAGAAGCAATCTCTCTATCCGTCGAATAGAGAGAGAGATGACTTTCTCTAGTTTTGAGAGTGTTTTCACTTTAGGTGAAAAATGACTTGTCTTTATTCTCGGATAGATGAAGAATTGTCTACATATCACCTCTCATACACCACTTATGTGGTGTTGGGTTTTATTATTGTTGTGTAATAAAAATGATAATGGTTAGGTTGAATTTAGAAAAATAATAATGATGGTGTACATCATAATACATTAAAGCGTCTAGCTAAATTTTGTCCCGGATAACCTTTTCAAACGACATGTCATCCGAAAAGATAGCGCGCGAAATTATTTGTTTTTTTGGAGTCAAAATAATTTTCACGAGTGAAAATAAAAAAGGAAGAAGTACAGTAGTTTTTCCGAACCACATTTTCGGACGACGTATCCAAAAAAGAACTGCGAGATTTTTTATTTTTTTTTTGCTTTTTGGAGCCAATTTTTTTCCTAGGAAAGAAAAATAAAAATAAAAATATTTTTCGGGATGACAAGGAGTCGCCCAGAAAAGTACTGGTCAAACTTTTCAGGAAAAGCTTACCAAAAAGCAAGTTTCTTTGTAGTTTCTGGACTTTTACGGTCGACATTATGTCATCAGGATAAGTGTCGTCCAAATATCGATTTTCTTTTTGTAGTGTGTCGATGTGCATTCTCAATTATAAGGTTAAGAATTCAAGTTTTAGAATAGTACATCGGTAGAATACTACTTCCGTCCTAAATCTATATTCTAGTATTCTATTTTGGGATGTCTCAAATTAATTGCACACTTACATAAATAGAAAATAGAAAAGAATTAAGAATATTAAGTTCTATTATACCCTTAATGTATGTGGATAGAATTAAAGAAAAAAGAAAAAGTAAGGTAAAACTGAAAAGTAAACAGAAAGTACAGTACTTTTATGATATTTCCTTAAACTGTGTGTTTGTTGTCTGGAAACAATTAAATTGGGACGGAGGGAGTAGTTTTTTTAACATAATTTTCCACTCTAAAAAAATAGTATCAAATAAATAAGATATTCTAGAAGTATGCGAAGTAAAAGTAATCAAAGAACTTATGGCATAGCGATATTAAAACAATTCATTAATCTTGAGATTGTAAGTTCGAGTCCCGTAATGAAGAAAATTCAAAATGAAAACCCACTAGCAAGGCGTATTATACTCGTATGACAATGGCAACGAAATTTAATTTACATACAAATTGAAAAGTAAAAAAAGTTTTATAAATTAATTGTGAACATGAGAGAGCTAGAATACAAAACATGATTATATACTCGTAACAATTAAACAAATACGAACTTTAATATAAAATACTACCTAGCTTAAAGCCTTAAAGTATAGACATGGCGCCTAGAAACAACATAATCACAATATTCACAATATTCACAATATTAATAACATACGAAGTATTAGTTATTAATCAGAGTACTAGGAAAAAAAAGGTCTTATTGTCTTCCCACTATAAAGTCACGCTGATTTAACGGCCGCTGTTGACTAGAAAGACTCTACTACTCCAATGGCCTTGTTTACAAGTTACAACAACCAACAAATACTTTTGTGTCCAAATTACAGTTTTCAAAAACTTGAGGGTCTAATTTGAAAATATAACTACCCTGTCTCCATCAATGAAGCCGTACAATCACCTCATCACTCGATGTATAAATAACCGCCCAAACCCCAATTCTAACAACCTCATCACTCATTATCTCTTTACAAATTAACCAATGTCGATCAACAATTTGCGACACCGTAACGCCGCTGACGGATCTCCAGCACCGTCGAGAAAGGAAATTCATTACCGCGGCGTACGTAAACGGCCGTGGGGACGGTACGCGGCGGAGATACGTGATCCGTGGAAGAAAACACGGCAGTGGCTAGGCACATTTAATACGGCCGAGGAAGCCGCTAAAGCGTACGACACCGCCGCGTTTAAACTCCGTGGTGCGAAGGCGAAGATGAATTTTCCGGCGACGTTTTATAATCAGGTCTGTGATGACGTGGATGTAGAATTAGGTGCGGTGATGGTTATTAATGAGGAGGAGAGAAAATTAAGGACGTTGAAGAAACCGTTTTTATTTGATTTGAATTTGCCAGCGCCGTTGTTTTGACCGCCGTCTGATAGTGGTTGAGGATATTGTATAACTTGTATGTGAGGTGTAATATATAAAAAGATTTATTTTTATTTTATAAATAGAAAAAAGAAATTTTAAAATTAGATTTTAATTTTAAATATAAATATTTAGAGCCCGTGCGTTGCACGGGTAGGTAAAAAACCGTGCAAAAAGAGTTACATATATATAATTAATTGAGGTATGTAAATATCGATATTAAATAAAAAAAAATTAGGAACATGTAAGAATAATCAATTACATCAATGAGAAATTATAATCCCAACACTAATCTGTTACTAAAAAATAAACCATCTATCTATGTATATGCTTAAGTAAAAGGAAAATGAGTCATAGGGTCACAAACTATATTAAGATGCTTACACAAAATATATAATCAGTCCAACAAATGAATGAGATAATTAACAATTGAATAGGGTCAATTGAGCCCATAAAGATCAACGTCCCTCTGCTACTGATATACATAATACTACAGATCCATCAAGATGTTTAAGGTGTCAATAGAGCAACCTTTAGTCTTTAACCATATCACCAATAATGAAGACAATTTTTATGTGAACTGCTGATATGCATTCGCAAATTTTTGGTTTATCACCTTCACACTCCATTTACGCAATTGCAATTAGCATACAAAATCACATGGTTGGTGGCCACTCTGTTTGTGCTCCAAGTACAACCCAAATCTGGTTAACATAACAAAAAGAATTCCTCTCCATGTTGCAAATAGGTACCTTGCTTACATGTTTACACAACTACCAACATTTCAACAATGAACCTTTATCACTAATTAAAGCCACACTAAGGGGTCACATGAGTGAATAATGTATGCGACCAGAATGTTGTAATTGTAAACTCGAGGATGTCTATGCGTGCTCTCCCATCTTTACTCTTTCTCGGCGTCAACCCCAAATACGGAAAAAAAAAAAAAAAATTGAGCATTACCCGCTCTATCAGATAGGACGACCTACTACTTAGTTGAGCCCGTGATCTTATGACCAACGGGTCCTCAAACCAACCTGTCGCCAATTCGACGTGGTAAAAAAAGCTTCACCCACTGATCCAGAAGTTTAAAAAGATAGTAAGACTTTATTGAATGATCGATCTGGATATTAAGACTTTACATTATGATTGTTGAATGAAATATGATTTCCTAATCAGAACTAAAATATGCAAACCTTGTATTGCATCATGTATATCTTAAAGATTAAATACTCATATCTACAAAATTAATCTTATGTCATCTATTAGTCTATAATAAAATAAAATAAAACTTACATGTAAGAACTCGTAGTTCAATATATAGAAGATTAAACGTTATGACGGTATCAAGCCTATATGATTATATTGCTTACAAACAAAACGATAACCACCATAAAAAGTTACTCCATTATACAAGTCGGTAACACTTGAAAACATATATCCCTTAAGGCGTCAACCATAAATGGCTTCCCATTAAAAATCTATATATAGTTTTAACTGTTTTCCAGCAAAGATAGTAAACTCTATATCCATAGCATATCACAACAAAACAACTTGTGTACAATCTTTATTTCTGTACGTAGGACGTGAGAGAGATGGATGAATTCGAAAACCCTAATTTGGGTTTACAACTCAGACGTATACATATGAATGTAATCTATACGTATATATTAGCGAGTAAATTATAATGAATAATTAATTAATTTAATCTATACATATAATCTATACATATAACAATTCATAAATAACTTTCAACCACAATTAAGAATAACTTTTTCGTTTATATATATATGTATATATATATATATAATGATGTCATGCTTGCCTTTGTTACTCCGAAAAAATAAACGTTAATCGAACCTATATTTGCTCAACAGATACAATCTGCTCATGGTAAAACTTCATATGGGTTCGATATACTTTTATCTTCAATGAATGGTCCGACATTCAATGCGGGACGAAACATATGGTTGCCGACAGGGGCGAACTTATGAAGGGGCAGGGTGGGGCGCCCGACCCCAGTGGATTTGCAATTTTTAAAGCACATTTTTTCGATTTTTCGAATTTTCAATTTTGCCCTCGGTGGGTTTTTTTTTCCTCAAACCTTTCATATTTTGTCCTAAAACTAGGGATGGCAAAAATACCCGTACCCGATGGGAAAAACCGAAACCCGACATTATTGGGCCGGGTTTGGTCCGGGTCTACGGGTCTAGGGCCGGGTATGGGGATGATTTTGATTTTTTTGGCGAGTTCGAGTTCGGGGACGGGTTTAGGTGCAAACCCGATTACCCGTCCCAATTACCCGCTTACCTGTCCCAATGGGGATTTTTAGTAATAATAAAATTCACTTCAATATTCCTCCTATGTTTTATATTTATACGGAGTACTTATTACGGAGTATATGATACCGTGAAACACCTGACAATTTAGGCGGCTACTAAATATCCTCAACCTTCACTTTAACATTTCATTATCCTAGATATATATATAAGGTTTTCAAAAAAATTCCATTGTTCAAGAACATCCGTAGACCATAATCATAAATAAGTTAATCAGTACGTCTTTTAGAATTTGTATAATTTATTGTGTGGCTCACTACTAATTATAGATAGATGAATAGAAGTTCATTTAGGGGTAATCGATGTTTTGTATTTGTGTGATTTCAAGTATTATCAAAAAATTGTGTGGTACCTACAGTTAGTTCAAGAAATATATGAAAAATTGTTAGTGAATACTAGTTTCTAAGATTTTGGAACTATAAAATTAGGTAAAACCAAGTCTAGATATAGGATTATATATGAAAAATTGTTAGTGAATACTAGTTTCTAAGATTTTGGAACAATAAAATTAGGTAAAACCAAGTCTAGATATAGGATTAGCAAGATTACGTATAGTAAACATGGATATTTGATACTCGCGGAAAAATTCGTTAACCCGATTTTTAGTAAGTAAATGGGATCCCCGTTTACCCGCGGGAAAAACCCGAAACCCGATAGTTAGTTATTTATTAGTTCACAGTAATTGAACTATGAACACCAGACTCTTAATTAGACAATAAATACGAATTATTAGTGCAAGAATTGAGAGAACATGATAATGAAATATAAAATTGATAATGTTGATCGTGCAAAGATACAAGTTCAAAGCAAACCATACGACCCTATTTATACAGATAAACACCAAATCTAAAGATTTGATTTCCAAAACAACTTAGCTATAAATAATGTAAATATAAACTTAAAAACTAAACTAATATGCAAATAACTCTAAAGTTAATCTTCTGGATATAAAACCGAATCAAAACAAATCTTCTTAATCTTTAAACATATCTCCAGAATATTCCTTAGCTTAGGCATCAAGAAATCTCAAACCGTTGACTTCAGTAAACATCAGAGTCTGCAACTTCAGACTCTAAATTTCCAGACTCTAGCATGCTTTTGACTCATCAGATTTTCATTTTCCCAACATTACTAAATGGGACCCGACGGGTATTGGGCCGGGTTTGGGACATGATTTCCTTATCGAGTCCGGGTCTGGGATTACATAAACCCGGACCAAACCCGGCCCGATGCCATCCCTGCCTAAAACCTTCATATTTTTCCCTAAAATCTTTTGCCCAAAAATCTCTAAATTTTGCTTAAAAACTCTATATTATACTCCAAAACCTCCATATTTTGTCAAAAAAAATCCGAACGTTTTAAAAAAAAATTCGCCCCCAGTAAAATATTTCCTGACTCCGCCACTAGTTGCCGGGTTGGTTAAATGCTATTAATGAGAATAGTAATTCACTATTCTTAACAATAGGTCCAGAAGACTTTTTGGTGCATCATGCTATTTGTCAAGACCCGTCCTAATCCACCTGGACGAAGTCATCAACATTTGGTCCCATTGCGATGATCGGCTCCAAGTAATGTCCTTATATTGAGCAAATGCACAGCGGAAGACTTAATTCGTACCTAAGAATAAACATGCTTTAAAGTGTCAACCAAAAGGTTGGTGAGTTCATAGGTTTATCATAACAATCATTTCAATATGTTAATAGACCACAAGATTTCATAATCATAAACATAATACACTCGCAAGTGTATGTAAAGTATTCTAAGTGGTTGAGCACTTGGTAACCATACTTAACATTTACTCAACGTCGCATATTCCCTTTATTATGAAATCTCACTACACCGTACCAAGTGTAGTCACCAAAACGAAGTACTGTGCAACCGTTGAATACTGGTCGTCCAGTCCGGTTGGGGTTGTCAGGCCCGATAGATCTATCAACAGGATTCGCGTTTACAAAACCACATGTAAATAGTAGTTACCAAGCTACAGGGAAGTATGCCAGTGGTACAACTCAACGTAGAATATATTTTTAAGTACTTGTGTCTATTTCGTAAAAATTTAAAAAAGCAGCGCATGTATTCTCAGCCCAAAATATATATTGCAAAAGCAATTAAAAAGGGAGCAAATGAAACTCACCATACTGTATTTTGTAGTAAAAATACATATGACGGCATTTGAACAAGTGTAGGGTTGATCTCGAATTCACGAACCTATATCATTTATATATATATTTACACATAAAATGATAATCGAACAAATTTATATATTATTAGAGATTTAATTGTTGTTTTAATTAGGTTTTTCATTAATAACCTTATTAATTATATTTATTTTGTTATCAAAGTATTAATATAGTTATGTTATGTGTAGTAAATATAGTTTCATATAACTAATAGTTATTTGATAAAATAATATTAATAATACTAATAAATAAAAGTTATTTTATTTTACAATAATAATAATAATAATAGTTATTATGATAATAATATTGATAACATAAAAATAATAATGTTAATGTCAAAATAATAATAATGATATTAATAATAATAATTTTGATAAAAATGATAATTTCTCTGATAGTAATAATAGTAATATGATACTTTTAAATATAAATGATAGTTTTTACTAAAAATGATACTATTAATAATATTAATGATATTATTAATAATAATTTTAATAATACTAATAATAATAATAAATAGATAAATAACTACCTCAAGGAAGTAGCCCTAAAAATAATGCCCAATTCCGGGTTTGAACCCGCAACGTCCCGCTAACCCGATAACACTCTCAAACCAACTGCTCCATTTCGTATTTCTTGATTATAACCATTCTAAATTTTGTTTAAGCTCTTTTTCTATATCATCTCCTTTACCATTTTCATTTACTATATTTGTTGTCATAAACCTCCATTATCATACTTGTTGATCATCATAATGCAACCCTAATCATCATCGCTGCTTAATAATATGTGTATGTTTGAGTTGTCATTGAATCAAGAGAACAGACAGATGGATTTAGAACTTTATGGCTCAAATTTATCTCGGCCCAAGTTTTTATCTCGGCCCATCATCAATCTCTTTGGCCCATAATTAATCTATCTAAACTTAACTAGTATAAGTGGCCCAATGGAAACCCAATTAACATTTAATGGTTTAAGAACCTTGTGAATATGATTCTGGCAGTTTTCGAATGGCCAAGGTATGGAAAACGAACAAAGTAAGCAGCCACCTACACCTCCATAGTATTACTTTTATTAAGCCATGTCATTTTCCATGCTTTAATCATAACCGACACATTACCAACAACTACACAATAATACTTTGTATAATTAAATAAGTATTTAAGTATGATCCCAAGTATCATCATTATCACTTTAATCATTTCTCTCATATCCACCCCATGTTATAGAAACAGAAATCGATAAGTATTCTGGCAGTAGTGGCGACAATTTAAATTCAATGGCTGTATGATTTCAGCTGCAACACATAAAGTTCTGGCATCGGTGGAGGTGGTGGTCTTTAATGGTGGTTTTATGATTGATTTGAGTGGAGACAGAATTAATCAAGTTGGTTTTATTTGAAATATAAACATGATAAAGTTGAGATAATTGGTACAGTAGTTCCCAACAGATGGGTTGTAGGCTGAAAACACGATCGTAGCAGTAAATAACTTCAACAAATGATGTTTGTTACTTGTTTGATTCAAATAGGAACATATATCCAGCAGTTTTATTTATTTATTTTGTTATGGTGATGGTCTCGGAGGTTGCAGGAACAGAAGACAGAAACATTTAACGATCTTTTAAACGTGAATAGAAATATGTAACTAACAAGGTGGCGACGGTTTACGGACTGAATCAAAAAAACATTTAACATATAAAATACATTAGGGATGGTTGCGTTTTGGGTGGTGATATGGGTTTGGTTTGGTGATCATTCAGTGGTAAAGACAGCAGCACCGTAGCTGGTGTTCATGGTGGTTTGAGTGGTGTTTTGTTGGTGATTGGAGGTGAGGTGGTGGCGTGAGAGTGGTAACCGAAGTAGGAAGTTGTAGGGTGTTTGTTCGTGGTGTTGTGGTAGGGTGATTATGATTGTCGAAGGTAGTGATTATAGGTGATCGAGGGATGATTAAACAGTAGCAGGTGATCGAGTATCATAAAAGAATAACGACGAGAAGTAGGAAGTAACATAGCATTAAAAGGTGGTGGTGAGTTGCAATAAAACAAGGATGATAAATTGATAGTGATTAAGTAGAAACATGAGCTGCACCGGCAGCAGGTTTTTGCGTTGGTTTCGAACAACATGATGGGAGATCATAGTAGTTTTGATGGTTTTTCATGGGTCTTGGGTTCTTGGTTAAGAAACGAAATAACAACAGAAGTAATAATAGCCAACAAGTGTTGTTATGGGTGTTTTTGTTGAAGAGCATAAAAGAAGTAGTATTTATGCATAAGTTTCAATAGGTAAAGCAGAGATGATGTGTCGATTAGTGAAATAAACAAATGGCCACGAAAGTCTTGAAATGGTGGGTCTCCTAATTGATAATTCACTCAGCATGTATAGACATAATATATGTAGTGGTATATAAAATATAAAAAAAAAACAAAAGAACACAGTATCACGTAATAGTAATTGCATAAGTTTCAAGAATTAAATAGTGCCGAATAGCAATCCACAATTAATCAGTCGAGTTATTGGAACAGAAAAGTCACCTTTTAGTTTGTAATCTTCCATATATTTTATAAATATATAACAAAGAGATGAGATGAGCTGGTGGATATATATCTAATTATGACAAAAGTAACTAGTGTATGAATTTTAAAGTAAGAGAATAATATATCAATCATTCACATATATCTTAATCAATTAACAATTCACGACTAGTAATTTAATCAAATTGAGATTATAGCGTACATAAAGTAATAATAATATAGTATAATAATAAAATCTTTCAATCAATACACAGTGATCTAACGAATTAATCAATTAGGCACAGTGATAATATAATATAATAATAATCTAAATATAAAACGTATGATTAGGTTAGCCGTCGATTACTATTTCATTCACGGACTGAAATTCGTGCTCCGTTGATAATGGATAAAAGTACACAGAAAAATTCTAAATTTTTATATTAAACATCTTTATTTATTCTAGTCATTATTTTAAAAAAAATGGTCATTAATTGTTTTAAACTATTAAATAAAGATTAACTCAACTTTTCAAACTTTACTTATCGTGTCAAAATTATATAAAGATTAAGTTTAAATTTGGTCGAAAATTTCCGGGTCGTCACAGTACCTACCCGTTAAAGAAATTTCGTCCCGAAATTTGAGTGAGGTCGTCATGACTAACAAAAAGAATGTTTTCGTGACGGATAAGAGTCGATAAATAGAGTTTTATCACCGTTGAATAATATGAATAAGACCATTCTATTACTCGAAGCGTATGAGTGAAGCTATCACAAAATAGTGAAATGAGGAAAAATAAGATTCGACTTGACTTTTGACGTAGTCACGATTATTCTTCCGGGATTCAAGGAATTTAAAGAAATCTTATAATCAGAAAGAAAATGTAATAGCACGATTTATTAGCAACTTTTGGAATTACGAAAGAACATAAATATCAAAGGAAATATTTCAGTGATATGCTTAGAGTTTAAGTAGAATGAAAGAGTTATGTAACATGGCACATGATGACGATATAGTCTGTGAATCATCACGTTCCATTAGAAATTCAGCATGACTTACTGTAATATAATCACGTTGGCCAAGCACCATTATATTATACTAACTCATGCTTCAATTCCCAACACTTCTCCACAATTCATTCATAATTTATACTTAGATTTTACAGAGTTTCCCATATAATGAAATATAGAAAACACGAAGAGGTAGATAATTTCGGACAAGAATATTTATGAAAATATCCTCAGAAATATCGAAGATATTTTTGATGATATTTTAGAATTTCTAAGTTCGAAGCTTGATGAATAAAAATTTTCCGCAAGATTTTAACGTGGGTATGGAGCAAAATATTCTCTAAAGATTTCATAGGATTCAGAATTACCTGAATTCTTTGAATATAGGGTTTAGTCCTTGTATTTATCCTTGATCTCCTTCATGGTGTGCTCAATCCGATTTTCAGTACCAAAATTTCTATCAAGCGTTCCTAACACTCATTTCTGTATCATCATATTTTTGGCTGTTTGGACCATCTACAACATGCTGCTTCGTCAGCATTTTCAAATTTAACGGATCTGGGTCATCGGTTTTCAAACCGAGATGGTTTCAGGAGAATTGTGTTTTTAGATGATTAAACGCTGATGGTAATATGGGGGAATATAAAGATTTCCCAGTAACAATAAAGAGTACGCATATATATCAAGGTTATAATAAGGTTGTTTTGGATGAAAAGTCGGAGTTGTTTTGCTATAGCTGTGACAAAATTTTTTTTTTTTTTTTTTTTGCTACTTTGAAAGAGATTACCAAATTATTTTGGGTAATAATAACACCAAGGAATTAGCACGGCTACGTGTTAAACTTTTACTCAGTTTCTGAGGGTTTTTCAGGTACATAACTATATGCATCAATCTTTTCTTCCGTAGATGAAGTGCGGCTGGTTCATCCTCTCGATCGAGGTGTTTTCAAGAATCATGAAAGGTTTGAACATGGATTGGAATCGTCAAGATTCAAATGAGGTTTAAGATGAAATCAAGTGGCAAACTTGAAGAATTGTTTAGTTTCATAATCAATAATCAATATTTTAATTCATTTTAATTGTCCAATGTTATTAGTCCACAGTCGATAGTCCAAAGTTGACAGTCCAATAATTCATATATAATTTAATATATAATATTCGAATTAATTAATACGTATCGTGACCCGTGTACATGCCTCAGACTCGATCACAACTCAAAGTATATATATTATTTGAGAATCAACCTCAACCCTGTATAGAGAACTCGATCATTACTGCATATAGAGTGTCTATGGTGATTCCAAATAATATATATAGATGCGTCGATATGATATGTCAAAACCTTGTATACGTGTCCCGATATTTAAAGTGCGTAAAATAAATAACAGAAATTAAATAACGATAAATAAAGTTGCGAGAATGTAAATTGCGATAATTAAATTGCGATAAATAAAATGTAATCAGTTAGCTAGGAACAATTAGCTAGGAACAGTTAGCGTGAATTCTTAACAAAATTTCTCATAATTAATTTGTTTGTTTCTAACAAATTTTATTTTGTCCAATGTTTTCTTCATTATGCTACTTGTTGGATTCAGATAAATCAAAATCCAAATATGAAATTGGATAAATATGGTTATTCTGTGGTGAACGGATACGTGTATCGGTGGATGTAAATAGGATAGTAAATGACTGTTGAATCAGATTTGAAGAATATACAGTGTAACTTATTAATGTGAAATCTAAATATTTCTAGGGTATTACCTACCCGTTAAAATGTTTTCACCATTAACAGTTTGTACGAAAGAATTTTTAATTACAATCTTTATGAAAATATTCTTACATATATATTCTCTTCAGATATAATCATGAATTTAATGAGTTAATATAATATTAATCTCATTTGATTTTCGGTTTGAGCTAGAATAAATAATCTCTAAAACTTTTAGAAACCATATATTCTTCGTAGAATATTAATGAAGTTATGGATCAATACTTCATCGGTTGTTGTTGTTGGTACTCCTTGGTATCTGTGGTGCGTATGATGTTGATATTCATGGGATAGATTGTGAATTTGAGGTGTGAGATGCGGATGTTGCTGTTGCTGGATGGTGATGGTACTGTTGATGTTACTGATGGTGGTACTGTTTATGTTGCTGGTGCTGCTGCTGGTGTTTGTAACCTTTGCACCATATTCTCCAAAGCCACTACCCGAGCGCGAAGCTCGTTGACTTCTTCTATTACACCGGGATGATTGTCGGTTCGGACGAACGGATAAATATGATTTAGAATTTGGTTTAGTATATAATCGTGACGAGATACTCTGGAAATGAGAGAGAAAATGGTGTTTCGGACAGGTTCACCGGTAAGTGCTTCAGTTTCTTCGCCAAGAGGGCAATGTGGTGGATGAAAAGGATCACCTTCTTCTTGTCTCCAATGATTAAGGAGGCTACGAACCCAGCCCTAATTCATCCAGAATAGATGATGGCTAATCGGTTGATCCATTCCGGATACACTGCTTTTGGAGCTCGAGTGAAAATCCATATCGGAATAGTTTTCGGAATCCGACGAACTTGAACTGGTTGCGGAATTTATCTTGCACGGTTAGGTAAAGGATTTTATGAAATGATTTTCGAGTGTCAGATGATATTCTAGTTACATAGAATATCTATGTATAGTACAGATGATCCCGTAGATTACGGAGAAAAATAAGAAAACTTGTCAGGCAAAGTTTACAGTAACTGATACGCTAGGATATGAATTTATCTGTATACTATCTATCAAATAAGTGCAGGAAGTCGTGTCTAGGCTTAGGAATGATAAACAGGCAATTTTCCACTAGGAATGATAAACAATACTTATAATATGCAGCTAAGGTCGAAGTCCAGACTTGCTAATGCATCCTAACAACTATCAGTTAGACACACTAATGCAAGACCTGATTCGCTAGGACCAACGCTCTGATACCAACTTTAAAACAGTGGGGACAACGTCCCACCCAGTGCCTCTCCGGCTAACCGCCTGGTGACCACTGAGCGTACCTCAGACACTGATTTTACGGCCCGCCTCTCGGCAACGTACATCCAACCCTAACAGGGACCGCGAGGAGTAAGAGCCAATGCTTCGTCACAGGTAACACTGTGAGAACCCCCTCTACGATTAACCCGCTAATAAACGGCATTAAACCAGCTCTGATACCACCTGTCAAGACCCGTCCTAATCCACCTGGACGAAGTCATCAACATTTGGTCCCATTGCGATGATCGGCTCCAAGTAATGTCCTTATATTGAGCAAATGCACAGCGGAAGACTTAATTCGTACCTGAGAATAAACATGCTTTAAAGTGTCAACCAAAAGGTTGGTGAGTTCATAGGTTTATCATAACAATCATTTCAATATGTTAATAGACCACAAGATTTCATAATCATAAACATAATACACTCGCAAGTGTATGTAAAGTATTCTAAGTGGTTGAGCACTTGGTAACCATACTTAACATTTACTCAACGTCGCATATTCCCTTTATTATGAAATCTCACTACACCGTACCAAGTGTAGTCACCAAAACGAAGTACTGTGCAACCGTTGAATACTGGTCGTCCAGTCCGGTTGGGGTTGTCAGGCCCGATAGATCTATCAACAGGATTCGCGTTTACAAAACCACATGTAAATAGTAGTTACCAAGCTACAGGGAAGTATGCCAGTGGTACAACTCAACGTAGAATATATTTTTAAGTACTTGTGTCTATTTCATAAACATTTATAAAAGCAGCGCATGTATTCTCAGCCCAAAATATATATTGCAAAAGCAATTAAAAAGGGAGCAAATGAAACTCACCATACTGTATTTTGTAGTAAAAATACATATGACGACATTTGAACAAGTGTAGGGTTGATCTCGAATTCACGAACC
The DNA here is from genome assembly GCF_046630445.1 of Rutidosis leptorrhynchoides. NCBI lineage: Eukaryota > Viridiplantae > Streptophyta > Magnoliopsida > Asterales > Asteraceae > Rutidosis > Rutidosis leptorrhynchoides. The sequence goes on from NC_092343.1 coordinate 59,931,949, forward strand.
TATATCATTTATATATATATTTACACATAAAATGATAATCGAACAAATTTATATATTATTAGAGATTTAATTGTTGTTTTAATTAGGTTTTTCATTAATAACCTTATTAATTATATTTATTTTGTTATCAAAGTATTAATATAGTTATGTTATGTGTAGTAAATATAGTTTCATATAACTAATAGTTATTTGATAAAATAATATTAATAATACTAATAAATAAAAGTTATTTTATTTTACAATAATAATAATAATAATAGTTATTATGATAATAATATTGATAACATAAAAATAATAATGTTAATGTCAAAATAATAATAATGATATTAATAATAATAATTTTGATAAAAATGATAATTTCTCTGATAGTAATAATAGTAATATGATACTTTTAAATATAAATGATAGTTTTTACTAAAAATGATACTATTAATAATATTAATGATATTATTAATAATAATTTTAATAATACTAATAATAATAATAAATAGATAAATAACTACCTCAAGGAAGTAGCCCTAAAAATAATGCCCAATTCCGGGTTTGAACCCGCAACGTCCCGCTAACCCGATAACACTCTCAAACCAACTGCTCCATTTCGTATTTCTTGATTATAACCATTCTAAATTTTGTTTAAGCTCTTTTTCTATATCATCTCCTTTACCATTTTCATTTACTATATTTGTTGTCATAAACCTCCATTATCATACTTGTTGATCATCATAATGCAACCCTAATCATCATCGCTGCTTAATAATATGTGTATGTTTGAGTTGTCATTGAATCAAGAGAACAGACAGATGGATTTAGAACTTTATGGCTCAAATTTATCTCGGCCCAAGTTTTTATCTCGGCCCATCATCAATCTCTTTGGCCCATAATTAATCTATCTAAACTTAACTAGTATAAGTGGCCCAATGGAAACCCAATTAACATTTAATGGTTTAAGAACCTTGTGAATATGAGTCTGGCAGTTTTCGAATGGCCAAGGTATGGAAAACGAACAAAGTAAGCAGCCACCTACACCTCCATAGTATTACTTTTATTAAGCCATGTCATTTTCCATGCTTTAATCATAACCGACACATTACCAACAACTACACAATAATACTTTGTATAATTAAATAAGTATTTAAGTATGATCCCAAGTATCATCATTATCACTTTAATCATTTCTCTCATATCCACCCCATGTTATAGAAACAGAAATCGATAAGTATTCTGGCAGTAGTGGCGACAATTTAAATTCAATGGCTGTATGATTTCAGCTGCAACACATAAAGTTCTGGCATCGGTGGAGGTGGTGGTCTTTAATGGTGGTTTTATGATTGATTTGAGTGGAGACAGAATTAATCAAGTTGGTTTTATTTGAAATATAAACATGATAAAGTTGAGATAATTGGTACAGTAGTTCCCAACAGATGGGTTGTAGGCTGAAAACACGATCGTAGCAGTAAATAACTTCAACAAATGATGTTTGTTGCTTGTTTGATTCAAATAGGAACATATATCCAGCAGTTTTATTTATTTATTTTGTTATGGTGATGGTCTCGGAGGTTGCAGGAACAGAAGACAGAAACATTTAACGATCTTTTAAACGTGAATAGAAATATGTAACTAACAAGGTGGCGACGGTTTACGGACTGAATCAAAAAAACATTTAACATATAAAATACATTAGGGATGGTTGCGTTTTGGGTGGTGATATGGGTTTGGTTTGGTGATCATTCAGTGGTAAAGACAGCAGCACCGTAGCTGGTGTTCATGGTGGTTTGAGTGGTGTTTTGTTGGTGATTGGAGGTGAGGTGGTGGCGTGAGAGTGGTAACCGAAGTAGGAAGTTGTAGGGTGTTTGTTCGTGGTGTTGTGGTAGGGTGATTATGATTGTCGAAGGTAGTGATTATAGGTGATCGAGGGATGATTAAACAGTAGCAGGTGATCGAGTATCATAAAAGAATAACGACGAGAAGTAGGAAGTAACATAGCATTAAAAGGTGGTGGTGAGTTGCAATAAAACAAGGATGATAAATTGATAGTGATTAAGTAGAAACATGAGCTGCACCGGCAGCAGGTTTTTGCGTTGGTTTCGAACAACATGATGGGAGATCATAGTAGTTTTGATGGTTTTTCATGGGTCTTGGGTTCTTGGTTAAGAAACGAAATAACAACAGAAGTAATAATAGCCAACAAGTGTTGTTATGGGTGTTTTTGTTGAAGAGCATAAAAGAAGTAGTATTTATGCATAAGTTTCAATAGGTAAAGCAAAGATGATGTGTCGATTAGTGAAATAAACAAATGGCCACGAAAGTCTTGAAATGGTGGGTCTCCTAATTGATAATTCACTCAGCATGTATAGACATAATATATGTAGTGGTATATAAAATATAAAAAAAAAACAAAAGAACACAGTATCACGTAATAGTAATTGCATAAGTTTCAAGAATTAAATAGTGCCGAATAGCAATCCACAATTAATCAGTCGAGTTATTGGAACAGAAAAGTCACCTTTTAGTTTGTAATCTTCCATATATTTTATAAATATATAACAAAGAGATGAGATGAGCTGGTGGATATATATCTAATTATGACAAAAGTAACTAGTGTATGAATTTTAAAGTAAGAGAATAATATATCAATCATTCACATATATCTTAATCAATTAACAATTCACGACTAGTAATTTAATCAAATTGAGATTATAGCGTACATAAAGTAATAATAATATAGTATAATAATAAAATCTTTCAATCAATACACAGTGATCTAACGAATTAATCAATTAGGTACAGTGATAATATAATATAATAATAATCTAAATATAAAACGTATGATTAGGTTAGCCGTCGATTACTATTTCATTCACGGACTGAAATTCGTGCTCCGTTGATAATGGATAAAAGTACACAGAAAAATTCTAAATTTTTATATTAAACATCTTTATTTATTCTAGTCATTATTTTAAAAAAAAATGGTCATTAATTGTTTTAAACTATTAAATAAAGATTAACTCAACTTTTCAAACTTTACTTATCGTGTCAAAATTATATAAAGATTAAGTTTAAATTTGGTCGAAAATTTCCGGGTCGTCACACTATTGCTCTGGGTTTACATACAACTACATTGATCTCTCTAAAAGGTGCGTTAGATGCATGTGCGTTTGACGGGATTAATCTCTTCGTTCGCCTTGAGTTAGGTTTCCCACCATCACGTTGAACTCAAAATAATTTTATGAACTAAACACGGCGAGTTCTATCCAAAACGGAGCTTCCAAACGCTAATAACGGACCTTTGTTTTTTTAACAATAAACATGAAAGTGATTTAAAATTACATTATAGGTCCCTAAATTATTTTTTAACATGCGAATATAATTATCATAATATTAAATGTACATAATCACCACCCGGATTACCCTTATCTTGCATAAATAACTATAAAATGGTTTAGTGATTTTTCATCGTAATTGAATTACCAAAGCAATGTGCTTCGTAGCGCACACCTGGTGAACTTTTTGTCTATGTTTATACAGTTTATGCAACGTACCTTCATTAAAATTAAAATCAAAACGAGGTCCGATACATCTCTGGTTATATACTAATATAGATAATGACACAATTTAATGTCGTATGCATAGATTAAACGACTTATATACTAAGAATAATGACCCAATTTAATGTCGTATGCATGATTAAACGACAATATGCATATCTTTTTTTAACTCTTTTTCAATTAAACTTTTGTTTTCTAATATTATATCAATAACTAATGATTTATATGTATACTAACTAGGGATGGCAATGGCCACCCGATCCGGTGGATTTCCACCCGATCCACCCGCTTCGTGATGGATATGGATGAATCTAAATGGATATGGATACGGATATGGATGAACCTAAATGGATATGGATATGGACATGGATGAAAAATTTCATCCATTGATATATCCATTACCACCCGAAATACATATACAAATACATAAATATAGATACATGCTTACATATTTACTATTACAAGTTCATTTATATTTTGTTTTCAACCTTATAATGAAATAACTTTTACACATTACAATAAAACACGCATATCTAATAAAATAAACTTACAAATTTCATATTTAATTTTTCATAATCCATGTTTTATGATAAAATTTAACAAATTTTTTATATCTTCGACAAAGATTACACATTCTTATGGATAGAATTTAATTATATCATGTTATATTTATTTCTGTTATACTACGTTTGTATTTTAATCGCATATTAGAAACTATCATAACATTTTTTTTAATATCCATTGGATATCCATTAACCCGCTTATCCACTAGATATGGATATGGATGGATGACCTGAAACTAAACGGATATGGATATGGATATGGATGGTCAAAAACTAAATGGATATGGATATGGATACGGCATCACCCGCTCCATATCCGATCCATTGTCATCCCTAATACTAACGGTTGAATGTGGTTTTTTGTTCCATTCGGTACAAAATGAGTAAATAAATTGGACGTATATTGGTTTATATGAATCGTGTCGATATGTGTATTGTAACTGTAAACTATTGAAATAACATTTAATATATATAATAAAACTATGTATTGCTGCAAACAAATTTTTGTAGCAACGCTCGAACGTTTTATTATTATATATTAGTAACCACTTATTCATCGTCGTTCATGTTACATAAACGGCACTTTTTTTTCTTCTTAACTTTCTTTCTTTTTACTTTTCATATATTTTTCTTTTTTCAATTTTTTTTCTTTTTAGATGAAATTTTTTTCCGTTTTTCTAACTTTGCATTCTATAAAAATGTTCATTTCAATCGTCGATGTTTGTATTGTAAAGATAAACTTTTATAGTATAGAGCGGATGTATTTTCACAGAAACGCACGAGCTATTTCAGGGCTCATTGTTATCATTGTTGTGTTATAAAAAAACTAAATTTCTTTAGATAAAATTTTAAGGGTTTATTAATGTATAGGCCAAAAGTTTGCTAAAATATTTTATCTAAAAAAGAAGTTGTAATAAGCTTATCAAATACGGAGTATGAAATTATTTCATGGCTCATTGTTTTCATGACTATGTTTATAAAAATCTTTATATGTATATATATATATATATATATATATATATATATATATATATATATATATATATATATATATATATATATATATATATATATATATATATATATATATATATAAGTCTGGAAATTCTATAAAAAAGATGTTGTAAGGTCGATCTGCTACATAGTCAAGGTTGAACTGGTCCCTTATATTCAGAGTATGTTAAACTTTTGTCGTGATTAAGCCCGCTTAAGCCGAGGTATGGCATCGTCGAGGGCAAAAGCTCATTGACTAACCAGTTTTACATACTATGAGTATTTGACTACCAGATTGTAATGACTCCCTTTGACCAAGCCGATTGTAAATAGAATCCTTGCAAACTCTTTCTTAATGGATTTCCTTATATATATATATATATATATATATATATATATATATATATATATATATATATATATATATATATATATATATATATATATATATATATATATATATATATATATATATATATATATATATATATATATATATATATATATATATATATATATATATCTTGTTTAATAATTGTAATATAATTATTAATATATAATAATAAATAAATTCGGTTTTTAGTAAGGTCCTAAATTATTAATATATAATAATAAATAAATCCGGTTTTTAGTAAGGTCCTGTTATGTATGGTATATATATATATATATATATATATATATATATATATATATATATATATATATATATATATATATATATATCACATGCTTGTTTTACATCAATTTACATGTTTAGGTTGCATCTTGTTTCCGACAAACAAGATAGTCTAATGATTAGCATATCCTCACATGAAGTCTTATATTCAAACATCACAAGCAACATATTTTGAGTGGTATGAAAAAGTGTCATAAAAGATCACGAGATAACCCGATTAAATCGCATATATCTAGGTAAAAATACTCGTCCTCACTACTTCATGAATAACCCGAACAAAACAAACCTCTTATGTTTATTGTTAGGTTTAATATACCTAAGAATGAAATATGTGTTCAGGTGATTCAGATCATCATTGTAAGGAAGTTAAGTATTGAGTGTAAAACTAACCTACTATGTTTATACCCTTAAGTCTTTCATTGTAAACATACACACACAAAAGGTGCAATCCTCCCATTTACTCGCTAATCACTTAGATTAGAGACTAAATGACTAATCGAGTTTAATGAAACGTGGATCGACCAATGTTAAAACTTTGTAATTAGGATTTTATTGTACCAACCAATGTAACATGACCACTGAGGTTCTGCCTGTGTGGTATAAGTCATGTGTTGATTCTAGGTCTATGTCCTTGAAAAATAGGCAAAGGTTCGTATCCCAGGAGGGGGATTTTCTCCAAGGTTGTGCATCCAGACATCACTTTCGAGTGGGTGGAATGCAGTTAACCTAAAGCACACCGGGCACGCTTTGCGCGAATGTGTGTGAGTAGTTTCCTTCTAGCGTGTATACATGCGACAAATGAGAGCATTCGATGTCGAAACGGCCGTTTGAAAAAAAACCAATGTAACATGACGTATATGTTTCACATACTCATCATGAGGGGGAGAGATGATATATCCTTGCTACTTAATCAAGAAATATTATATACAAATTGACAAAGTTCGTTGCTACATCAAAGGATTAATCAAGGGTTAAAGCCAAAAATAGGCTACAAACTTACACAAATGTACCGATGTCGTCCACAAACTCATTTCTGTCCTACTGTCGCCTACAAACTTTCAAAAAGTGTACCAATGTAAACAAAAACTTTCAAAAAGTGTACCAATGTAAACAAAAATGACTTGCTACCGGCTAAACAGGTCAAAATTGACACGTGTCGTTCGTTGATTAGATCTTAACTCTTAAAAAAAAAAAATTTATCAGCTCAAAATTACCGGCTAAACAGGTCAAAACGCCAAAATGTTGATATTAGCACACTTTTTGAAATTTTGTAGGCGACAGTAGGACGGAAATGAGTTTGTGGGCGACATCGGTACATTTGTGTAAGTTTGTAGCCTATTTTTGGCTTTAACCCATTAATCAATGTCAAAGGATCTTGAACAAAGTCTTCCGTTGAGCCAAATCACAATTTTCAAGTATCTAAAAATATCATTGTTGTCGAGGGGAGCAAAAGGAATTAACGAAGATTCAACATTTGAACGAGAGCACAAGATTACCTATAAGTCAATATTTAATCATCTCAAATTCCGGCTCTCTCTTACTTCAAGCAACTCATGAATGTTTTATCTTTAACAATGATCGAGTGATATCTATTCACAAGATATTTTGAGTAAGGATCAAGTTTCTAACTTTGTTTCATAAGTGTTCCAAACCTATCTTATCGAAACCTCGGCATGTGAGTTTCAAACAGAACATCAGAAGTTAAAGATTTATATGACCTTCATCAAGTAATCAAGGAAGTAAATGTATTTACGGGAGAAGATTTTTAAGACCAGTGTACGCTTCAACATCTTGAGAGTTCAAGTCATTCGAGATTCGGACGATGAAGATAATATAGGAGATTGTTGAGATTATACAAACTACAATGATGTGTGTTCGTGATGCAATTTAAGAAGGTGACGAGCATTCATTACAACTCACATACAAGGGAGATTGTTGGGTCTAATATACCTAAAATGAGATGTGTGTTAGCTGATGAGATTAACCACTGTAAGGATGGTAAGTATGGTGTAAAAGTACTAACCTCTGCTCTATATCACCTTAACCCTTTCATTGTAATGAGATGTGTGTTAGGTGATGAGATTAACCATTGTAATGAGGGTAAGTATGGAGTAAAAGTACTAACCTCTGCTCCATAGCACCTTAAGTCTTTCATTGTAAACACACACAAAAGGTGTAATCTTCCCATTCACTCTCTAATCACTTAGATTAGAGACTACACTAATTGAGTTCTCAATATACTAACCATTCGATTACAATTCCTATTTACATTACACATATCTGATTCATTGTTCTTATTCATGTAAACAAATGTAGAACCCCGTAAAGTGTATTGTATTGTCACATTACTATTTATAGAGTACAATTGGGAAACCAATATTCATTAAACCTATTGGACCGACTTCACTATATAGTAGGGGAGCTCACTCTACAATTGAGTTGGACCAAGCCTAATATATTTACATATTCTAATACCCTCTCTAGTTAGAGCGGAGTAAAATAGAGACGCATAAACTGAAACACAAATACATATTCCAATAATACAAACATTAAGAGTATAGTATGTGATAGTATATACAGTTGTGGATGAAGTCTCGATAGCAATGGTAAGAAGTTGTTGAGATCTTCAAATTTAGCATCAACACATGAAGCTAAGGTTAATTTTAAGTATGAGATAGCAATAACAAGAAAAGGAAAAGGGGGTAGATTAGGAAAATATTCGATTTTTTTTATTTATTTATAGAGACAAAGTAAAGAATGTCTAGAACTAAAACAACGCCACTGAATGATGGATATAAAAAGAGATTTTTTAAGTAAAGAGTTTGAAAAATAAGAAAAAAAATATATAGAAAAGGAAAGAGAATATATATATATATATATATATATATATATATATATATATATATATATATATATATATATATATATATATATATATATATATATATATATATATATATCTTTTATATATAATAACAAAACCTAAATTAGGTCATTTGGAGTAGCTTAATTTGATCATAGCCATCCATTAAAATAATTAAAATTGATCTTAGCCCTTAATCTCTTCTAATGAGTACATAATCCTAGATTGATTTGTTTGATTACAAAAATACCATTTGAAATCTCTTTAAATGGCATCCTCTTTTTCAAATATTTAATGTTTCAATAAATTTGTCACATTCAACATTATTACTTTCCATTTTCAACTTCAAAATTCGAATTACTTTCCATTTGTAATAATATTTATATATGACGAGATTGCAGCAATAATATTTATCAATCAATAATCAAAATAAGAATCAATCATCATAAATAATAGGCGTAATTATGGATTCGTTTCCAAAATTAGACATTACACAATTGATCTTATCAATTTCAATTTTCAAAAATTCCCGCCATTACATATTAGGTTCATAGGGTGATCGTAGTAGTATAAATATCAACACAATCAACCATTGTTAATTCATCCAGCTTCAAATCTTCTTTCCTTTCTCAAAACTCCATTAAATTAAGCAAGAATTCAAGATTCAATCTAAGAAATCAGATTACACTATCCGCGAGTGAGTATACGAGTGAGTATTTCTGTTATGGTTCTTCGATCAAAATCAAAAATAAAGTAGCTTGCTGGACAATTGATTGAAAACCAAATCAAAATCAGAACAAGATTCTCGATTCTTCTAAACAATATAGGAATCTTGAACACTCGGTGTAACAGACTGAAACCGGGGTTAGAAGTGGAAAAGATAAGGAGAAAGCTCAGTAGTCAGATTCTGAGCTGTTGCTGGTAATTGGTGAGTGGGTCTATCTCCGGATAGAGTATTAAGTAGCTGATACGCTACTTGTTCAGACTCTTTATTACTATGTTTATGTTCTGTATGATTACCATGCGTAGTTAGATATTGTCATGCTAGTTAGGACGATTGCATGACTGTTTATCTATGATCTGATGTGCGCACTGTTAGTTGGACACCAACCGAGGCGGCAAGGTTGGGAACCCACCGAGGCGGCAAGGTAGGTTTGATATGAGGTCGACTGTGGTAGCCTGGTTGGGTCATGAGTTACTGATTGTTCAGTATAGCATAGAAGGACGCATGTGTTGCGTCTGGACGGTTATGCAGTGAAATCAGTAAATCGGACTATCGGTAGACTGTAGCTTGATCAACTAAGTCGTGTGCTCGTACAAGCCGCCGATCCTCATATTGTCATTTATTGTTATATGCTAGTTCAGGACGTTAGCATAATTGTGATCCCTTGCATGTTTAGTTACTTATGCTTGGTCTGTTAGATAGTATCCATTCACTTAGCTGTGTGCTAATTCCCCCACATTTCCACCCTTGCAGGTTTAGGTACTACTGATTAGGATGGGTGTTACGGACGGGCTGAAGACATGTTTGACTATTAGCCGAACTCTGATGTTGTCAGATTTTGAAATATTTTACGTAACACCGTTGTTTTGCAAAGCTGTATTGAATATTAACTAAGTTGGTTTCTTAACTATAGTTGTAAATATTAACTAAGGTTATTTAGGTAAATTCAGTCTTCCACTGTGATTTAAAAAAAAATCAGGGTGTTACACTCGGGGTTAAAGGTTGATAATTTCATGGTTTACGATTTCGAATAATTATACGATTTCGAAGAGTTATACGATTAAGAGGTATACGATTTCGAATTTTAGGGTACGCAATTTTTGCATTTTTTTCAAATTAGGGTTCTTTCTTAGATCTATGATTATTATACAAATTAGGGTATTGTGATTTTTATTCTTTTAAACATGTTTGTAATTTTTATGATGTAGAGATTGTTGTTGTTGTTGTTGATGATGACCGAAATAAATGGAACATGGGTATCTTCTGATTTTCATTATTGTTGATTTCTTCATGTTCTTAATTACTACAATCTTCCTATTTTCTTAAAATGGCTAGGTTTAAAATTTGAGGATTTTGATTAAGTAAAGTTGTGTTTGCAGATTGTCTACATTAACAGAGTTGAGGCTACGGGTTCATAGATTTTGTGTGTTTTTGTTCACCACCCTTTTGAATATATTATTTCTTTTGATTAGTTGTTAAACGAAGAACAACTTGCAGCAATAGTTTTGATACAAACTATATGTATATATTCTTTGATTCCATTATGTACTAAGTAGATAAGCGTGATATGTATCATATCTTTGATTCATTTATGTTGTTGAATGATTGACTTATTATTGCAACTTAAGTTGTTGCGTTATATTTTACATTCATGGATTGTAGGTTTTTAGTTAGTAACCACATTTGATGACTATACATGAAGCCCGGAAAGAATATGGTACATCAGTCAGATAAAAAGTTTAAGCTAAAGGAGGAACAAGTTGAAACGGTTCAGTTTTGTTGTTCATTGTAATATGTTTAATTTTTGGATGCGAATTGGGTGGGTCGTATGACGGATGATATTTGTTAATTTTTGACTGGTTCTGTTATAGTTGATTTGAACATTAATGGGGAAAAATTATTTACCATAATTTATGTATCATTTACACCAATTTGCAAGATATAAATGAGAATATTTTTATATTAAGCACCTTAATTTCGTTGACCATTCTCACTAATGAGATTATATTTAATTTAGGAAATACTAATTCAAATTTAAATACTATCTATTTCATATATTTAATTTAGTTGATCATTCTCTCTGAATATCCTTCATATCTATCCATTTCAAATATTAATTTAAATTCAAAAATCACAATTACTACATTTTTTTTAAAATGCGGTTTCAAAAAGTCATTGTTATTAAATATCAATCAAATTAATGTCTATTATTTCTATAATTAGTGTCTAATTCTAATTTAAATAAACAATTTTATATTTCAAATAAATAGCGAGAAATACTTTAATAATATTAATACCATTAATCTGAAGAAACTTCTAGATTTGGTATGTTTTTGTTCACCACTCTTTTGAATATATCATTTCTTTTGATTAGTTGTTAAACTAAGAAGAGCTTGCAGCAATAGTTTTGATACAAACTATATATATATATATATATTCTTTGATTCCATTATGTAGTAAGTAGATATGCGTGATATGTATCCTGTCTTTGATTCATTTATGTTGTTGAATGATTGACTTATTATTGCAACTTAAGTTCTCGCGTTATATTTTACATTCATGGATTGTAGGTTTTGAGTTAGTAACCACATTTGATCACTATACATGAAGCTTGAAACAATATGGTACATCAGTCGGATAAAAAGTTTAAGCTAAAGGAGGAACAATTTGAAATGGTCCAGTTTTGTTGTTCATTGTAATAGGTTTAATTTTTGGATGCGAATTGGGTGGGTCGTATGACGGGTGATATTTGTTAATTTTTTGACTGATTCTGTTATACTTTATTTGAACATCAATGGGAAAAAATTATGTACCTTAATTTATGTATCATTTACACCAATTTGCAAGATATAAATGAGAATATTTCTATATTAAGCACCTTAATTTCGTTGACCATTCTCACTAATGAGAATATATTTAATTTAGGAAATAGTAATTCAAATTTAAATACTATCTATTTCATATATTTAATTTAGTTGATCATTCTCTCTAAAATATCCTTCATGTCTATCCATTTCATATATTAATTCAAATTCAAAATCACAATTACTACTTTCCTTAAAATACGGATTCGAAAAGTCAATGTTGTTAAATATCAATCAAATTAACATCTCTTATTTCTATAATTAATGTCTAATTGAAAATTTAAATTCAAATAAACTATTTTATATTTTAAATAGAGAGCAGAAAATACTTTAATAATATCAATGCCATTAATCTGAAGAAACTTCTAGATTTTGTATGTTTTTATTCACCAATTTTTTTTTTTTTTTTTTTTTTTTTAAGTAGGAGAATTAGAAGGTGAAATTAGAAAACTAGAAATTGTCAAAAATTTATTACAAAAATGAGAAATCCGGAGTTCGAAACTCCGATTTTGGCAAATCCGTAGTTTCAAACTCCGGATATTTTTTTTTTTTGGCTAAGAGGATTGGTATATATGATAAAAATGGGAAAAAAGCAAATCCGGAGTTTGAAACTCCGAATTTGCCAAAACCAGAGTTTCGAACTTCGAATTTCCTATTCCTGTAATAAAAAAAGCAATTTCTATTTTTGCAAGTTTACTACCCAAAATTACCATTCAAAAGAAGAAAAAAAATTCTTTATTCATCACCCTTTTGAATATATTTTTTCTTTTGATTAATTGTTTGACTAAGAACAGCTTGCAGTAATAGTTTTGATACAAACTATATGTATATATTATTTGATTCCATTATGTAGTAAGTAGATATGCGTGATATGTATCCTATCTTTGATTCATTTATGTTGTTTAATGATTGACTTATTATTGCAACTTAAGTTATTGCGTTATATTTTACATTCATGGATTGTAGGTTTTGAGTTAGTAACCACATTTGATCACTATACATGAAGCCTTGAAACAATATGATACATCAGTAGGATAAAATGTTTAAGCTAAAGGAGGAACAAGTTGAAACGGTTCAGTTTTGTTGTTCATTGTAATAGGTTTAATTTTTAGATGCGAATTGGGTGTGTCGTATGACGGGTGATATTTGTTAATTTTTTGACTGGTTCTGTTATACTTTATTTGAACATCAATGGGAAAAATTATGTACCTTAATTTATGCATCATTTACACTCATTTACAAGATATAAATGAGAATATTTCTATATTAAGCACCTTAATTTCGTTGATCATTCTCACTAACGAGAATATATTTAATTTAGGAAATACTAATTTAAATTTAAATACGATCTATTTCATATATTTAATTTAGTTGATCATTCTCTCTAAAATATCCTACATATCTATCAATTTCATATATTAATTCAAATTCAAAATCACAATTACTACATTTCCTTAAAATACAGATTCGATAAGTCAAAGTTATTAAATATCAATTAAATTAATGTCTCTTATGTCTATAATTAATGTCTAATTCAAAATTCAAATTCAAATAAATGATTTTATATTTCAAATAATTAGCCAGAAATACTTTAATAATATTAATACCATTAATCAAATGCACATATGTAAATATAGCTTAACATGCGTCTATTTTTCATATGGTACATGCGTCTTATTTTTTTTTTCTTTTTCATCATTAAGTCAAATTTTTATTTTTGTTTCTGATTTTGAAATATATCTCATGGTTGAAGGATGCATTTGTACTTTTTGATTTCTATTGTCAGAGGATGGGTCTTTTGACATTTATGTTTTCTTTCTTCTTTTAATCCTATGTTTATTATATTAACCTGTAGTTTCTTATGTCAGCTGATGGTAGAAGAAAGGTGGTTAGAGGTTGATGTTGATGGATTTAATATTGATTTATTTGAAGCTAGAGAAAGATCGAGCTACGCTCATAATAAGGTTAATTGTTTTATGGCATGACATTAATTGTATTTGTTAGAAAGTAGCTTTTTGATTAAACTGCACATTTATTAAGTCATGTTAATAAAGTGTTACTTATATTGTGAGCCATTTTGTTGATGGTTTTTAATTAACCAACATGGTATTGTGACAGGGAGTTGGTGGATGCAATTCTCATTGCTCCTTAAACGTGAATGGCAGTAAGTGAAAGTTAATTTCATTGTGTGTAGTGATTGTTTACTTGAAAAGTTATTGCTCATAGTTGATTATTAATATTAGAGGTTAGAATTCAAGCCATTTTGTTATTTGTCAAAAAATTCAGTTGTGATTGGGTAAAGCGGGTTAAAAGTAACTCAAAGAATAATATCTTGTGATAACAGATTTCTCTATGTTTGAATGGAATGTGATCGAGCAGAGGCTTGACATTTGTACTATCATTTCATCCATCTCTTTGGTGCTTTTATTGACCTTTTGAGTGGGTTTAACAAAAAAGAACGTGAGATGGTGTGATGACCCGAAAATTTCTGATCAAATTTAAACTTAATCTTTGTATGATTAACATTTCCGACACGATAAGCAAAGTCTGTAAAACTGAATCTCAAAATTTTTAAACTACTTTCATACATTCAAATACCTTTCGGTTGTTCTTGACGATTCGCGAACAATTATATGTATTGATGTCAAAGCTAAGGGGTATAAAATACTATTAAATTTTACAAGGAAATACTATTAAATACGATACAATTTTACACAAGATATTTATTTTTTTAGAGAATGGATATACTTAAACCTTGATACAACACTTATAGGCAGTGTACCTAATCGTACAGTAGTGTAGTTTTTAGTAAGTCCGGTTCGTTCCACAGCGAAAATCTTTTAATCAAAGCTTAACGCTATATTAGTTTAATTTATAAAAATACAAATATATATATAAGTAATATTATTATTATAAAGGGGGATTTTTACCGTTTAATGACCGGTTTGTCGATTTTAAAACTTTAGTCGCAGTTAAAACCAAATGTAAAATATTAAATAAATAAAAGACTTAATTTAAAGCGTAAAGTAAATAACGATAATGAAATTGCGAATAATAAAAGTGCGATAAAATAAACTTGCGATAATTAAAAAGTACAATAATTAAAAGTGAAATTAAATACAATAACAATAAATAAAAATGCGATAATTAGAAGTGCAATTAAATATAAAATAAAGGAAATTAAATATGAAATAAAAGAATTATGCTTATTTAAACTTCCGTAATCATGATGTTTGACGTGTTGATTTTAGTTTTATGCCCATGGGTTAATTGTCCTTTGTCCTGGATTATTTAATATGTCCGTCTGGTTTTTGTCCATAACAGTCCATCAGTCATAAATATAAAGTGCGAGTGTCCTCGTCAAATTATCCTTATACCCGAAGTCAAATATTCCAACTAATTGGGGACTTAAACTGTAACAAGATTTTAATACTTTGTTTAATAATTACACCAGGATGTCGACTGAATGTAACCCAAGGTTTTAATACTTTGTTAACAATTATGCCAAGTGTCCTTGTACATAATTTCACCCCTGTTTTAATAATTCTAGTGGCTATTAATCCATTCCCGTGTCCGGTTAAATGAACGATTATTCGTACATATAAATACCCCGCCTATCGTGTCCGATTGAGTGTATATGGTTATTTATAGGGACGTCCAATTGTAAATCTTTATATTAAAATTAACAAACTATCATTTAGTTAAATAAATATAAAGCCCATTAATAGCCCATAGTCTAATTTCCACAAGTGTCGTTCTTTTGTCCAAACCCCAATTATGGTACAAAGCCCAATTACCCAATTTTAATAATTAGCCCAACATCATGATTACTTCGGATTAAATAAGCATAATAATAACTTAGCTACGAGACATTAAATTAAAAAGGTTGAACATAACTTACAATGATTAAAAATAGCGTAGTGTTACACGGACAGAATTTTGACTTACACCCTTACAACATTCACTAACATACCCTTATTATTAGGATTTAAAATTAAAATTAAAATTAAAATATAAATAAATATATATATATATATATATATATATATATATATATATATATATATATATATATTACGTATATATTGAGAGAGAGATAGATTAATGATATTGAAAATGATCAGAATTCGTTGGGTTTTATAGGGATTTTCGAATTTGGCTGTTCCGCAACTCGCGGCATTTTTGCTCTTCAAACTCCGCAAGTCGCGGAGTTTGAAATTCCAGCTCACTCCATTTTGGCTCCTTTCTTGCCGACGGATTTTTATATAAATATAATATATATATAATTTATATAATTAATTGATTATATATTATATTATATTTATATACATAGTTAACTCGTAATTTTTAGTCTGTTGCGTCGAGCGTTGAGAGTTTACTCATGTCCCGGTTCCGGATTTTCGAACGTCCTTGCGTACAATTTAATATCTTGTACTTTGCGTTTTGAATCTTGTACTCTTGTAATTTCGAGACGTTTCTTATCAATAATTGGAACCACTTTGATTGTATTTTGTACTTTTGAGCTTTTTGGACCTTTGCGTCTTCAATTCGTCGAATCTGTCTTTTGTCTTCACCTTTTATTATTTAAACGAATATCACTTTTAAATAGAACAATTGCAACTAAAAGCTTGTCTTTTCTTGAGGAATAATGCTATAAAATATATGTTCGTTTTTAGCATTATCAAATATTCTCACACTTGAGCGTTGCTTGTCCTCAAGCAATATAGTCTTGAAATACTAGAATCACTTCTTTATTCTTCACACTTTGTACATCAGTGATTTCTATACGGCGGTATAAACAATGGTAGTAACGATATGGTTTACAGTTCCACATGACTATAAAATTTAGATCCATTAAGGAAATTGGATCTTTATGAAAACATTTGATCTTTTGAAAATTTTAATCTAACTTTTACCCTAGATAAGTTTTCCGGAATAACCCTTCACCGGTGTTTGCAAAATATTTTTGTGGGTTTGGTGGGTTTCAGATTTGAAAATTTTAGCTCAAAACTTGTGGTTTTGTGTCACCCACTTGCTAACCTTGTATTAGGAAAGCAACACATCCAGTATACATGCTCCGTATATTACCTTTCGGTAAACTACCGTCCGGCTATAAAGGAAAGCGTTGAACAAGCAACTGTTAAGGCAATGTTCCCTGACATGCTTTTAATTATGGTCTATAACGTGTCGAACGCAATTACTATCCTTTGTAGGAGCAATAGTAAAGCTCACCCTTATGATTTTTCGGTCTGGCACAAGGTCCTGTCTTCGACCATGCTATGCAACCACCGTTCTTACGGTTGACACCTGATTTGGTTCAGATGACCTAATGAATTCCAGGTGAATTCCTAGGATTTTACGTTCAATGGTAATGAACGCATTGAAAATGGGTTTTCAGAAAACAAATCGGTTTATAATTTGATCAAAATATTTTCTCGTTCAAGCTCGAGTTTAGATATCATTGAATTCCATGAGTTTGAATTCTCAATCTTTAAGGTCAATCTCTAGGATTGAGTAATATCAGGCTTAAAAGCTGATTTTTGATCTTTTAAGAAGATTATCCTTTCTGGGGATCTGATTTATTAGTCTTATCAAGCTAATTTGCACGGTGCCCCCCCATTTTACGAGATAAATCTTTCTCATGATTAGGATAAATCTGACCACTTGGCGACCCGTTTTATGCCGAGGTCCGTGGATTTCCTGCTGATTTTAGTGATGACTTTTCTAGATTTTTCGTCACCCTACAGCTGGTCTGGACGACAACTTCCTGACCTAAATCAAGAAGCGCGTTTCTTTTTCGGAAGACTTTACTTCCTTTTAATGATGGAATTGATTCATCGTGTAGATCCATCTCTTCTTTTCTTTCATCGGGTAAAACAGTTTAGTTTAGTTCAAAGCAAAAGTATTTTCAGTTATTTGTTACAGAAATATGTGACATATGTTTAAAATATCTTGGTAAATTTTCCCACACTTGGCTTTTATTTTCCTTTTTATTGTCCTCTATTCCATTTTAAATGAATTTTAACATTTTGGTTTGTTTCTCAATTTATGTCCTTTCCGAGGTAACAATAATTTCGGTGTTAAAACCTAGTTTTATCATTCATAAATATGTATAAGCATGATTTTGAGTTCATTTAATTGAAAATTTTGAAAAATTTTACTAGAATTGGGTAGTCAGTATATAAGACTAGGGCTGTTCTTTATTATCAGAGAGCACTAGATTCTAATACAACTACTGCTTTACTAGTATTTTTAATGGTAACCAAGTGTTTAAGATAAAAATCCAATAGAATTTAACCCCTTCCCACACTTAAGATCTTGCAATGCCCTCATTTGCAAGAAATCAGTAACAATTTAAATTATTGAGGGTGATTTGTGTAAAAATGATTAAATTTTACCAAAGTTTCCAAACATATTGGCATTTGTTTGCTGAATGATAAATGGCGCATATCATTTGTTCATTCCATCTTGTTGTTATATCACATTTATTTTGCATCTTGTCGTCAAAATTAGTTGCTTTTGCTGAACTTAATGTCAGTCTTTGAAAATGCATTGTTTTACCCTGTTGTGTACATAAGATAAACTGCAAACATATATACATATTTTTGAAGTTTGGTATATTACCCCACATTCAAAAATTATTAAAATCTAATAATAAAAGTTAGAAAATTATAAAAACTATTACAATATTAACATAAGTATTAAATGTATCAACATTACAAATAATAAAATAAATAAAACTACGTAAACTAGGGATGATACTGATACCAGTAGGGGTTCCATGCATAACCATATGTGTTATAAAATGCTTCGGCTGGGTTATACGTACGATACGGTGGTTGGATCTCTATAGACCAGGGAGAAAATACGGGCGATGGAGTAGGAATATAGTTTCTATCTATTTGTTGGCAATAAGCTATGATTTGGTTTTGATGAACTTGCCAATCTTCAAATGCTCGATGTCTAGCATTTTCGTACTCTTGTGAAGCTGTAAACCTTTGCATTTCTGTCATTTCATTTCCCCCTCCCACATTACCTTGCTGTTGGTTTCTCTCAACCTGTGGATGTCTACCATGGTATTGTACTGCGGCGTTATTTCGCCTCTTCAAAACCTTCGCACCATGATATACATTTAAACCTATTGTATCGCGGGGTTCTGGTTCTTCGATTAGTAATCCCCCCCGACTTATATCCACACCGAGATATTCAGCAATCAAAGTAATAAATATACCACCTCCTATTATACTGTGCGGTCTCATCCCTCTAACCATAGCTGATAAATAATAACCCACACAATACGGTATACTTACAGCGCTTTGTGGGTCTCGAATACACATATGGTAAAACAAATCCTGTTCATTTACCTTTTCCTTATTCTTACCTCTTTGTGTAATCGAATTAGCTAAAAACCTATGAATTACTCTTAACTCTGCTCTATCTATATCCAAATAAGAGTAATTTCCCCCTTTAAATCGGTGATGGCTAGTCATTTGACTCCATACACCATGTGTATCAAAATTTTCATCAATCTTTCTACCATTTAATATCAACCCTCTACAATCGGCAGATGCTAACTCCTCAGGCGTATATATACGTAAAGCCTGAGCCATGTCTAGTAAAGACATGTGGCGCATCGAACCTCCTAACAAAAATCTAATAAAAGATCGATCAGTTAAACTAACTACCCGATCATTTATTTCTATACTACACAATAATTCTTCACACCATACTTTATATACAGGTCTACGCATGTTGAATTACCTCTGTGTAAGTAATTCCCTAATTGGTCCGGCCAATTCTACAGCTTCTAATGGTTCCCATTCTATTACCCTAGGTACTTCAACAGCTTTAGAATGAAGAGTATGCAAGCCCCTTTGGTATTTTGGATAATCTATCCAACGTCTGTCAAATCTCAAGTTCGGGTGCAAATCTTCCAAGTGCATATCTGAAAATGTCCTAACTGGATGAGGTATATCTTGTTTATAATAGCTATCAACATCCTGTTGTTCCGCATTCTCAGGAGGAGCATTGCGAGCTTGGGATGAAGATTCACCCCTTTCAGTCTGCAAAACACATCAAACACAATTTTTGTGCATCCAAATATGCATTAGTGTCAGCAAAATCATCAATCAAAATAATTACAATGACATGTTCAATTTATATCAAACTTAAGCTCATTTTCATATTTTCATCAAATCTACACTTTTTCAAATAAGCATATACGAAAATGTTCGCCAAGTTCATAAGAATTCAACTCAAATAACATGTCAAAATAATCATCACTAGCAATTAAACAAGATTCAAATGGCATTATCTCTTAAAAATCAAGTTCATGAATTTTAGACTTGAAAAAGTCCACTTTAATTCTCAAAATCATGTTTAGGCTCAAAGTTTGGATCATTTAACTACCTAAATATGTTACACTACTTAATTTAGCAACAATTCATGACAAAAATCGGCCATAACCTGTTTATATCAAAAAGCCCCAAATTGCTCAAGAACACAAACCCTATATTACTCAAAATTTGAAGTTTAAGGCTTCTAATCATGTTAAATAGCATCAATCTAGGTTATACAAGCATAATACATAAACAATTTAAGCATAATTACACTAAAAAGCATCAAAATCGAATTGGGTATAAAATTGCTCAAGAACACTAATTTTCGGATTAAATGGTGTTTACGTGTAGAAATTTACCGTTTTTCTTGAGTAATTCCTTGATAGCATCCTTCTCAACATGATTTTAGTAAAAAATGTGATGAAAAATGGTGAAAAATTGTGAATTTCGGAGGTTTTTGTGTGTGTTTTTCGTGTGTATTTTCGCAGTAATTTTGGGTTGGGTGTGTTGACTGATCTGTTCTGGCCGTTTTATTTTTTTCTGGATTTTGGTCTCTCCGCGAGTCGCGGTGATTTTGTTCTGCAAACTCCGCGAGTCACGGCGTTTTTTTTTTTTTTTATAAGCCTTAACTTATAAAACAAATATAAAATAAATTTAAATTTTTGTTTTCCTTTATTTTAGGATGAGGTCGTTTCGGATCGATGTCCTAGTCCGTCCCTCGACAAAATTTTAAAATTTGTCTTTTTCAAGCGATTGTTTTAAAAGCTTAGATTTTCGGGTTTTTTTTTTAATGTTTTTGGCATACTTTAATTCAATAAGATTAAAAATAATGATAATAAAAGTTCTCGTCCCTCCCTCGGGTAAAGTAATTTTGGTTCAAAGACCTAGTCTTCAACTTACGACGAATTTTAAAAATCATATTTTTAACTTAGTGACATAAAGTAAATTTTTGTTTTTAAATTCACACAACTTAAATTTAAAAATGCATAAAATTAAAAATTTACACCAAACTT
This sequence comes from Rutidosis leptorrhynchoides, assembly GCF_046630445.1. Lineage (NCBI taxonomy): Eukaryota > Viridiplantae > Streptophyta > Magnoliopsida > Asterales > Asteraceae > Rutidosis > Rutidosis leptorrhynchoides. The sequence continues at coordinate 59,953,529 of NC_092343.1, forward strand.
AATTAAAAATGCATAATATTAAAAATTCACACCAAACTTATATTATATTTTTGTTTTTATACATACAAACTTATATTAAAAATATTAATTTTTCACATATTGACAAACTTAAATATATTGATTTTACAGAGTTCACAATATTAATTTAAGATTTATATATTAATTTTAAAAACATGGTAAAAATAAAATTAAAAATCTTTTTGGTCTTTTATCCCACTTTAATCAATCAAATATTATCAAAAATATGCGCCCCTCTTTTCGGTAAAGTAATTTCTGTTCCATGACCTAATTTAACTCATGACGAATTTTTGAAATATTTTGGGTTGATTGATTAAAGATATTTATACCTTAAGAATAAACGTTAAATTTCGCAGTGATGTAATAAATTTTTGAATGATATCAATAATTTTGGTCGCCAAACCTAATTTTATTCAATACCAATTTAATACTTTATAGCGAAATAATTAGCGTTTATTATCAAAAGGTTAAAAATAAAAAAAATAAAAAATAAAAACTGTAGAGACTTACCTGTGAGATAGTATTCTTAGTTATATGATCTATCCCATTCATAAGATAGTCGGTTTAATTGGTTTTCCATGGCTACATAGGCGTAACCTCGAGCATTCAGTGTTTTTTCTTCTAAACATATGAACGGTCCGTCTCTGCATAAAGTAACAAATTCGGTGTTTGAATAGGTTTCATTATTTGAACATTTACCTCCATGTGACCATTTTCCGCATTTGTGACATCTTTCTAGGTGTCGTGCTCTTCTTTTCGCTGCGGATTTTGATCTTCCTTTACCAAATTGTAACTTATTATCTTCGCATCTGGATTCTTTTCTTACTCCGTCCAATCTTTCTCCGATTACTGATACTATTTCACTCGGAAGTGTGTCATTATTACGTTTAGTGATCAAAGCGTGTAGCATTAGACCATGGTTTAGTTCGCAGGAAGTCTTCATTTCGTAAAAACCTAAAAAAAATAAAAATTCAGAATGGGGGGAGAAGACTAGTTCTTTAGGGTCTGCTAGGGAAAGACCATTCGGGTTCCATTTTCGAGAACTACACGAAAACGGACAATCTAACTCTAACAGAAATACATATTATCCTTTAAAGACTTGATTCTCCCCACACTTAGATAGCTGTGGTATCGAAATTGTGATTAACTTCATTGTCAACTTCCATTGGACTATCTATGTACTGTTTAACTCTGTGACCATTAACCTTAAATTCAATCTCATTTGAATTTATTAATTCTATCGTTCCGTATGGGAAAACTCTTTTGACTATGAATGGTCCAGACCATCTTGATTTCAATTTTCCAGGAAATAGCTTGAATCGTGAATTGAAAAGAAGAACTCTGTCTCCTTCTTTAAATTCTTTTAAACTTCTGATTCTTTTATCATGCCATTTCTTCATTCTTTCCTTAGAGATTAATGAATTTTCGTATGCTTCATGTCTTAATTCTTCTAATTCGTTTAGTTGACTTAATCGTAGACGTCCAGCTTCATGTAAATCAAGATTACATGTCTTCAAAGCCCAAAATGCTTTGTGTTCAATTTCTACTGGAAGATGACATGCTTTTCCATAAATAAATCTAAAAGGTGTGGTTCCAATTGGAGTTTTGTAGGCTGTTCTAAAAGCCCAGAGTGCATCCTCCAATTTAATGGACCATTCCTTCGGATTTGATCCTACGGTTTTTTCTAGAATACGTTTTAAAGCTCGGTTGGTATTTTCAACTTGTCCACTTGTTTGTGGATGATATGCGGTGGAGATTTTATGAGTTACTCCATATCTTTTAAGAACTTTCTCAAGTTGACTATTACAGAAATGAGTTCCCCGATCACTTATTAAAGCTTTCGGTGTTCCAAACCTTGCAAAAAGACGTTTTAAAAAGTTGACTACAACTCGTGCATTGTTAGTTGGGAGGGCTTGTGCTTCCGCCCATTTAGATACATAATCAATGGCTACGAGAATATAGAGATTATTATGAGATTTTAGAAATGGACCCATACAGTCAATACCCCAAATGTCAAATACTTCACATACTTGAATGACATTTTGTGACATTTCATCACGTTGACTTATTTTTCCGGCCCTTTGACAAGCATCACATGATTTTCAAAGAAGGTGTGCGTCTTTGTAAATTGTAGGCCAATAGAATCCAGCATCATAAACTTTTCTTGCTGTTAGTTGAGGCCCATAATGCCCTCCTGTTGGTCCTGTGTGACAATGGTTTAAAATTTTACTAGCTTCATCTCCGAATACACATCGGCGTATTATTCCATCGGGACAACTTTTAAACAGATGTGGATCTTCCCAAAAATAGTGTTTTATATCACTGAAGAATTTCTTTCGTTTTTGGTACGATAATCCTTTTTCAAGGAATCCACATACTAAGTAGTTTGCATAGTCTGCAAACCATGGTATTTCATTATAATCTATCTTCAATAGATATTCATCAGGAAAGTTGTCTTGTATGGCCGATTCATTTAGAACTTCTAATTCAGGATTTTCAAGACGAGAAAGACGATCAGCGGCGAGATTTTCTGCTCCTCTTTTATCTCGGATTTCAATATCAAACTCTTGTAAGAGTAAGATCCAACGGATTAATCTTGGTTTGGCATCTTGTTTCGAAAATAGGTATCTAAGAGCATAATGGTCGGTATAGACCACCGTTTTTGCTAGAACGAGATATGAACGAAATTTGTCAAAAGCAAAGACAATAGTAAGGAGTTCTTTTTCAGTAGTTGTATAGTTCATTTGTGCTCCTTGTAACGTCTTACTAGCATAATATATAGGTTGAAATCGTTTTTCAATCCTTTGTCCTAAAACGGCTCCCATTGCAAAATCACTTGCATCGCACATTAGTTCAAACGGTAGATTCCAATTTGGTGTTATCATGATCGGCGCATTAGTAAGTTTCTCTTTAAGAATATTAAAAGATTTGATACATTCATCTGAAAAGATGAGTGGAGCATCCTTTTCTAGGAGTTTATTCATAGGAGTGGCAATTTTAGAAAAATCTTTTATGAAACGTCGGTAAAAACCGGCATGCCCTAGAAAACTCCTAACTCCTCTAACATTGGTGGGATGTGGAAGTTTAGCAATTACATCTACTTTAACTCTATCCACTTCAATTCCTTCTTTTGAAATTTTATGTCCAATAACGATGCCTTCTTTAACCATGAAATGGCATTTCTCCCAATTAAGTACTAGATTTGATTGTTCGCATCTAATAAGCATTCGTTCAAGATTAAGTAGACAAGATTCAAATGTATCACTGAAGACTGAAAAGTCATCCATGAAAACTTCCATGCATTCTTCTATCATGTCGTGAAAAATCGCCATCATACACCTTTGAAAGGTTGCAGGGGCGTTGCAAAGTCCAAATGGCATGCGTTTGTAAGCAAAAGTACCATAAGGGCACGTGAACGTGGTTTTCTCTTGATCTTCGGGTGCTATTGGAATTTGAAAATATCCGGAAAATCCATCAAGAAAACAATAATAACTATTTCCGGCTAATCTTTCCAACATTTGATCAATGAAAGGTAAGGGAAAGTGATCTTTTCTGGTGACGTCATTTAATTTTCTATAATCAATACATACACGCCATCCTGTTACAGTCCTTGTAGGAATAAGCTCATTTTTCTCATTTGTAATGACAGTCATGCCACCCTTCTTAGACACGCATTGAACTGGGCTTACCCATGGACTATCAGAAATTGGATAAATTAAACCTGCATCTAGCAGTTTAATTATTTCTTTTTTAACAACATCTTGCATATTCGAATTTAGTCTTCGTTGGCGTTGCACATACGTTTTATGACCTTCTTCCATAAGGATTTTATGTGTGCAATACGAAGGACTTATTCCTTTAATATCATGAATCTTCCATGCAATGCCTGGTTTATGAGCTTTCAACACAGAAATGAGTTGTGATTTCTCATCTTCAGTAAGAGAAGACGATATTATTACAGGTAATTCAGATTTACCATGTAAATAAGCGTATTCCAAATGGTTTGGAAGTGGCTTTAACTCTAATGTCGGTGGTTCTTCTATCGATGATTTATATCGATATCCGTCTTCTTCTTTTAGCATTTGAATTTCTTCTGTTGTTGGTTCATATCCATTAGCTATTAGTGTAGCTAACATTTCAGCTTCATCAATTGGTTCATTACCTTCTCCTAAAGAACATTCTCCTGTTCCTTAAAATTCTGGAAATTCTTCTAATAATTCTGCATGTGAATCTATAGTTTGAATATAATAACATGTATCATCTGCAGATTGCGGTTGTTGCATTGCTCTATCAACTGAAAAGGTAACACTCTCGTCCTCTATACTTAGGGTCAGTTTCTTACCGAACACGTCTATCATTGCTTTAGCCGTGTTTAAGAATGGTCTTCCTAATATGAGAGGAACTTGAGAATCTTCTTCCATGTCCAGAACAACAAAATCTACTGGAAATACTAAAGTACCAACTTTAACTAGCATATTCTCCATTATCCCTCTAGGATATTTTATTAATCGATCGGCTAGTTGTATGCTTATTCTTGTTGGTTTCAATTCTCCAAGGTCTAGTTTAGTGTATAGTGAAAACGGCATTAAATTTATACTAGCACCTAAGTCTGCCAATGCTTCTATTGAACTAAGACTACCCAGAAAACATGGAATTGTGAAACTTCCTGGATCAGATAGTTTTTCTGGTATCTTATTCAACAGCACTGCTGAACAATTAGCATTCATAGTAACAGTCGAGAGTTCTTCCATTTTCTTTCTATTCGTGATCAGATCTTTCAAGAATTTAGCATATCTAGGCATTCCTGAAATCACATCAATGAAAGGAAGATTTACATTTATCTGTTTAAACATATCCAAGAATTTGGATTGCTCGGCTTCAAGTTTCTCTTTCTTCATTTTACTCGGGTAAGGAAGTGGTGGTTGGTATGGTTTAACATAAGGTTTAGCCTTAACTGTGTTATCTTCATTAACCTTTTCAACTACCGGTTCTTTTTCCTTATCTTGATCAGGTTGTGGTTCTTTTGGAATAGGAATAGCTTCTTCAGAATTTACAGGTATTTCAGGTGGTTTAAGTGTTGTACCACTTCTTGTGGTGATAGCTTTAGCTGTTTCATTCCGGGGGTTAGCATTTGTATCACTAGGTAAACTTCCCAGTTTTCTTTCACCTATTAACCTTGCTAGGTTACTTACTTCTTGTTCCAAATTTTGAATAGAAGCTTGTTTATTTCTAAATGCTTGAGCATTTTGTTCATTAGTTTGTTTCTGAGATGTGAAAAACTGCGTTTGAGTTTCAACTAGCTTCGTCATCATATCTTCTAAATTCGGCTTTTTATCATCGGTTTGTGGTGGTTTGTTTTGAAAATTAGGTCTTTGCTGGTTGTAAGTATTGTTAGATACTCGTTGATTGCTAGGACCTTGTTGGTTGTTGTATGGAATATTTCGGTTATAATTCTGATTTTGATTGTAAATCGGTCTTGGCGGTTGATAATTATTCTGATAATTATTTCCAGGCCTTTGGTTTATGTATGAAATATTCTCTCTTTGTTCCATTGTTAATTCAATACTGAGACAATCTTTTGTCAAATGTGGTCCTCCACACTGCTCACAACTAATTCGTATTGAGTGAATATCCTTAGTCATCTTTTCCATTCGTCTCTCGACAGCATCTATCTTTGCGGAAATAGAATCTAAGTCATGGCTAGAATCGGCTCTAGCTGCTTTAGATGATCTAACGATATCTTTTTCTTGGTGTCACTCATGTGAGTGGGAAGCAGTGTTATCAATAATTTTATAAGCATCAGTTTCGGTTTTCTTCATAATGGAACCACCAGCTGCTATATCGATGTCTTTTCTTGTAGTGATGTCGCATCCTTGGTAGAATATTTGTACTATTTGACAGGTGTCTAAACCATGTTGCGGACATCCTCTTGATAACTTTCCAAATCTTGTCCACGCCTCATATAGAGTTTCATTTGGTTTCTGTGTAAACGTAACAATTTCTCCTTGAAGTCATACGGCTTTAGATGCCGGAAAGAATTGTTTAAGAAATTTTTCAACTAAAATGTCCCATGTATCAATCGCCCCTTCAGGTAACGATTCCAACCAATCTTTGGCTTCTCCCTTTAAAGTCCAGGGAAATAACATGAGATATATCTGTTCATCCTCCACTTCTCGGATTTTAAATAGAGTGCAGATCCTATTAAAGGTACGAAGATGTTCATTTGGATCTTCCTTCGGCGCACCACTAAATTGGCATTGATTAGTCACCATGTGTAGAATTTGTTCTTTGATTTCATAATCTGGCGCATTAATGTCTGGATGAGTAATTATGTGACCTTGGCCAGTACGTTTAGCTCTCATTCGGTCTTCCATACTTAAAGGTTCTAGATTCTCCATAATTGAATTTGTTGAATCGGAATCACTAGAGGATTCTGATTTAATGGTTCGTTCCTCAACAATCTCTGTTTGAATGATTGGTGGTTCCGGAGGAAAATTTAATGGTTCAGGATCTATGAATCATCCCTGAATATTCTCCGGATTCTCAATTGTGAGGTCGGGTTCAAAAAATGAATTATCAGAAATTTGAATTGGAGTACTTGGTCGACTGGATGACAATTCTAAAGAAAAATCAACGGCGGTAATATTTGCTAAATGTCTTGATCTAGTTACAGGTGGTGAACGTACAAAAGGTGGTGAACGTCTTGCTCGGTGCATTCACTGAATATCCTATTAGTTTTTAAAAAGAAAGAAAAATTATATAAGTTATCCAATTAATAGACTTTTATGATTTTGCCCACGTTTCGAATAGCCAAAAGATGCAGCAGAGCGGCAGGATTCGTTTGGTCTCAATATAATTGAGGACTGTTTGGCTCCAATAACCCGGTCCACGTACAAATCCAACTATTACTACGAACCAGAAAATTTTAATGTCTATCAATTTAACCACTCAAAATAAATTTTCGTAATTTTAAGAAATTTAGATAAGAAGTAGAATAAAAATCTATGTCCTAAAAACTAGAATAGCGAGAAATAAGAAAGAAAAAAAGCGCGTCGAAAAAGAAAAGGGTTGAAAAATAAAAGGCGTCGAAAAATAAGAAATAATAAAAAAAAATGACTTATAGAACTTAAAAACACTCGACTAACCCAACCTTATTACTATCACTAACTTAAAATTATAATCGCAAATTGAGATTACTAATTGGAATGATAATTGATACATAGGTAAAAGGTGTCTAAAAATATTAAAGCTTACAAGTAAAACTATATCCCAAATGACAATAACAAAAAAAAAAAAAAAACACTAAAATTTAAAAAGGCGTCGCAAAATTCTAAAGCACCTAGATCTTAGTCTAAAGAAAAAGCACTTAAGGGATTTTACGACAAAGCCTAAAAATCTATAAATAAAAATAACTATGGCAAAAATTAAGTTTAAAACTAAAAACTAGCGAAAAACACAAATATTACGCTAAAAGAATTAAAAAGGGACAAAATATAAAAATATACTAAAAGTTGTAAAAAGTACAATTTTTATAAAAATATTATTTTTATATTATTTATTTTATAAAACTATTAATTTTACAATTTAATTAAACTAAATAAACTAAATATATAAATTAAATAAATAACTAAACAATTAAATAAACTAAACTTAATTAATTAAAAAGTAAAACCTAATTAGGGTTTTTAATTATTAATAATAATAATTACACCGTAATTAATGCCTGATTAGGGTTCTGTGTACCCATGTCAGAGTGGCTCCGCGAGTCGCGGTTCTAGAAGCTGAAAAACTCCACAAGTCGCGGGGTTCGAAATTTCAGATTAGGTGCAGGCCAAAAATCGTTCGTTTCAGTTTTTTTTTTATATTTTCTGTTTAAATATTTAAATAAAATATTTATAAAAACTAAATAAAACTTATGTTTTAAAAACTAAAATAAAAATAGAAATACTTTATAATTTTATAAAAATAACAATCTAAAAAAATAGATTTATATATATTTATTTTTTTTCGGTTTTTTTTTTAATTTTTTTTTATATTTTAAATAAACACAAAATATTTAAATAAAACTTATATTTTTTATAAAATAAAAATAAAGAAACTTTATAAAACTTAAATATTTAACAAACACTTAAAAATATTTATATTTTTGTTTTTCTTTTTATATTTTTGAATATTTAAAACGTATTTTTACAAAAGCGTATTTTTTAGTAAAAAATAAATTTTTTTTTATATTCGCGTTGCGCTTCCGGCTTTTAAGCTAGATGTTCCCCGGCAGCGGCGCCAAAAATACTTGATGTCAAAGCTAAGGGGTATAAAATACTATTAAATTTTACAAGGAAATACTATTAAATACGATACAATTTTACACAAGATATTTATTTATTTAGAGAATGGATATACTTAAACCTTGCTACAACACTTATAGGCAGTGTACCTAATCGTACAGTAGTGTAGTTTTTAGTAAGTCCGGTTCGTTCCACAGGGAAAATCTTTTAATCAAAGCTTAACGCTATATTAGTTTAATTTATAAAAATACAAATATATATATAAGTAATATTATTATTATAAAGGGGGATTTTTACCGTTTAATGACCGGTTTGTCGATTTTAAAACTTTAGTCGCAGTTAAAACCAAATGTAAAATATTAAATAAATAAAAGACTTAATTTAAAGCGTAAAGTAAATAACGATAATGAAATTGCGAATAATAAAAGTGCGATAAAATAAACTTGCGATAATTAAAAAGTACAATAATTAAAAGTGCAATTAAATACAATAACAATAAATAAAAATGCGATAATTAGAAGTGCAATTAAATATAAAATAAAGGAAATTAAATATGAAATAAAAGAATTATGCTTATTTAAACTTCCGTAATCATGATGTTTGACGTGTTGATTTTAGTTTTATGCCCATGGGTTAATTGTCCTTTGTCCTGAATTATTTAATATGCCCGTCTGGTTTTTGTCCATAACAGTCCATCAGTCATAAATATAAAGTGCGAATGTCCTCGTCAAATTATCCTTATACCCGAATTCAAATATTCCAACTAATTGGGGACTTAAACTGTAACAAGATTTTAATACTTTGTTTAATAATTACACCAGGATGTCGACTGAGTGTAACCCAAGGTTTTAATACTTTGTTAACAATTATGCCAAGTGTCCTTGTACATAATTTCACCCCTTTTTTAATAATTCTAGTGGCTATTAATCCATTCCCGTGTCCAGTTAAATGAACGATTATTCGTACATATAAATACCCCGCCCATCGTGTCCGATTGAGTGTATATGGTTATTTATAGGGACGTCCAATTGTAAATCTTTATATTAAAATTAACAAACTATCATTTAGTTAAACAAATATAAAGCCCATTAATAGCCCATAGTCTAATTTCCACAAGTGTCGTTCTTTTGTCCAAACCCCAATTATGGTACAAAGCCCAATTACCTAATTTTAATAATTAGCCCAACATCATGATTACTTCGGATTAAATAAGTATAATAATAACTTAGCTACGAGATATTAAATTAAAAAGGTTGAACATAACTTACAATGATTAAAAATAGCGTAGCGTTACACGGACAGAATTTTGACTTACACCCTTACAACATTCGCTAACATACCCTTATTATTAGGATTTAAAATTAAAATTAAAATTAAAATATAAATATATATATATATATAGATTACGTATATATTGAGAGAGAGATAGATTAATGATATTGAAAATGATCAGAATTCGTTGGGTTTTATAGGGATTTTCGAATTTGGCTGCTCCGCAACTCTCGGCATTTTTGCTCTTCAAACTCCGCGAGTCGCGGAGTTTGAAATTCCAGCTCACTCCATTTTGGCTCCTTTCTTGCCGACGGATTTTTATATAAATATAATATATATATATAATTTATATAATTAATTATATATTATATTATATTTATATACATAGTTAACTCGTAATTTTTAGTCTGTTGCGTCGAGCGTTGAGAGTTTACTCATGTCCCGGTTCCGGATTTTCGAACGTCCTTGCGTACAATTTAATATCTTGTACTTTGCGTTTTGAATCTTGTACTCTTGTAATTTTGAGACGTTTCTTATCAATAATTGGAACCACTTTGATTGTATTTTGTACTTTTGAGCTTTTTGGACCTTTGCGTCTTCAATTCGTCGAATTTGTCTTCACCTTTTATTATTTAAACGAATATCACTTTTAAATAGAACAATTGCAACTAAAAGCTTGTCTTTCTTGAGGAATAATGCTATGAAATATATGTTCGTTTTTAGCATTATCATGTATATAGATACATATATATATATATATATATATATATACTATAACTTGAAAACCTAACAATGTATTAATTATTTGATACCGTACATTAAACTTATTGGTTTAAATATTTATTTGAATATATATGATAAGTTGGAATATTAATTGTATGAATAACTTGCGACGTATATTTAAAACGTGTTTATGAATGTTGAAAATATATATTAACTTGGTCATAAAACGATTTGTTATTATATATATATATTAACAAATAGCGAGACAATGATTTATAGAAGTAAATGACCAAAACACTCGAAAGTTTAAGATACACTTTGAATGATATAGTTTATTGATAATTTAAGACTATTTTTTGACAAAGGTACGAGTCACAAAACGTAAATTGCGAGTTTTCTAAGCGTACGAAAATGCGTTCGAGAACCGGAACCGGGACATAAGTCGAGTGACAACGTACGACTTATCGGAACAAAAATTACGAATCAACTATGCACGGGAATATAATATAATATATAATTAATTAATTTAAATTATAAATATTATATTAAGATTTAAATATGTCGACAAACTAGAAGTTAAAAGAATGTGAGCTGGATCAGAGGGCCATGCGATCGCATGGCCTTGAAGCACAAATCCCATGCGATAGCATGGGGTGCATTTTCAGAAAAGGTTCTATAAATTGATCGAGTTCTGGCTTAATTCTCACACACACATATTTATCTATATTACTCCGTATAAGATTTATTATTTATTTATTTATTTTTTATTATTATTATTATTATTATTATTATTATTATTATTAAGATTAATATTATTATTATTATTAATCATATTATTATTATAAGTATTTTTAGATATCGTTATTATTAGTATTATACATAAAATACTACGACGAGGTTATGAACGTGTCACTTTCAAAATGGGTTTTCAAACGGATTAAAGCTAAGGAAAATATGGGTTATAGCTATGGAGGTTATGGGTAATGTTCATGGGTATTGTTCGCAAGTCAAACCTAATGTTTATCATCTCTGTTGCGTCTACGTACTTTTCTGAAATATTGAATCACAATATTGATACGTAAGCATTTATATTTTATCTTTTATAAATTAATAGTGTATACATGTCTAGTGCTCGAGTATATATATTTATACATGTTTGTATGCTAAATTTCGTCGTTAAACAGTTTATAATGAATCACGAATTAAATACATATATTACTGGTAAAAGGTATATGATATACATGTTTTTGGAAAGCTGGCGAAAAATCAGTAACTTTTCATTTAGACACCGAATAGTTTCGATGAACGGATTAAAAGATATGATCAACTGAATTATGACTGACGTTAATTGAAATTGCTTTTGAATCTGCAATTAAGATTTAAACAACTTGTTTACGAGATTGATAAAATGGATTTTTGAATATTACCAACCGAGTAAATGAATCCTTATACAAGGTACGTCTCGTTTTGTTGAACTATTGTCAAAAATAACTTTTTGAAATGACTTTTGATAAACTTTTGTATGTCGATCTCGAGCATTAGGATTGTGATACACTATGACCTGACCTAGCTTGATAGACATTTATTTACAAATATATGTTCTCTAGGTTGAGATCTACGATTATTTGATATTCCGAGTTTCGGTCACATTACGATGAACAACTTTATGTGCTGCTAATGTGAGTTTCATTGCTCCCTTTTTAATTGCTTTTGCAATCTATATTTTTGGGCTGAAAATACATGCAATTTATTTTAAATGCAATGGATACAAGTACATACTAAATTCTACACTGAGTTTGAACCGAAAATCCCTTAGCTTTGGTAACTAGTAGCTGCCAGTACATAGGATATGGACTGGTGGGCGCGAATAACAGTATATGGATCCATAGGGCTTGACATCCCCGTCCGAGCTAGAGCGCTAGCCTTTTAACGGACGTGTGTTATTTGAGTTTAGGACACATTGGTTTGCTTGTATTAAAACGAATGGGGTATTTATCATTATAACGTTAAAGTTTAGTTACCAGGGTGCTCTGTTATATAGAATCTATTGATAAACGTTTCTGGATGAAACAACTGAAATCTTGTAATCCATCTTTATATAATCTATTGATAAACGTTTCTGGATGAAACAACTGAAATCTTGTGATCCACTTTTATATACAGATTATGCGAAATACTAAAACTATGAACTCACCAACCTTTGTGTTGACACTTGTTAGCATATTTATTCTCAGGTTCCCTAGAAGTCTTCCGCTGTTTGCTTACATGTTATACAAGCTATGTGCATGGAGTCTTGCATGCTTTATTCAAGAAAACGTTGCATTCACAAAACCATCATCATGTATCTATTTTGACTGCATTGTCAACGGAAGTATTATTGTAAACTATTATTTACGGTGATTGTCTATATGTAGAAATCATCAGATGTCGAAAACCTTGGAATTAAATATTCATTTATGGTATGCCTTTTCAAAAGAATGCAATGTTTACAACACGTATCATATAGAGGTCAAATACCTCGCAATGGAATCAATGAATGACGTGTTCGTCCATATGGATTTGGAGCGATCGTCACAGATGGTCAACGTTTTGAGTCAAACTGCCATGTGGAAAGACCATGAGCTAAGAGATTTTCTACATTTCTTTAATCATCCTGAATAAAGATGAAAGTTTGAAGATGGAAACTAATTATGAATTTCACGCGTTCATCAGGCTTACATAAAAATAGCAGATAAGGTAAAAGGTTCTTCACAAAGTCTAATACTTTATTATCAAGCTGAAATGATCTTTATAACTCAGAAGAGGTGATTATGTTTAGCCTTAAACTAAATACAACTCAGATATGCTTCAGACTTAAATAAGCCTCACAGTCCTACAGTACTTTATTGTTGTTGTATTCATAGCTATGTATGATATTTGATGCTAACCGAAAAACATTTGATTGTTATATGAAAGACGAAATTTACCGAAGAGATGGATGGAATGTTATAGGATAGTGTATCAAGGAATGTGAATTAAGTACACATCTTTCTTTTAGGTTTACTCCACCCAAGTAAGTACACATCTTTCTTTTAGTAGATGAGGTGTGGCAGTGGTTCAAAATGGGTAAATTATATGTTCACGTCACCTGGTCAATATGGGTTGGGTTTGGTTGATCCTATCCCTCACCACTCTTTTCAAAGTTTTTTTCTAATAGGTCTATGTTTGATACCTATGTAAAATTATATCTTAACGTTAAGTTATATCATAAGTTGAAAAATTACAAATGTTAACTCCTACTTAATACTTTTCTAATGATAATATCTCTATTACACATCGTAGGCTGATAACTTACGTGCTCATACGTTTAGTCGAATCAAAACAATATTATTAACAAAGCAAAAAGCGTTCGCTATCTTTACAATTTATCAACTCATTAAGAGATTGGAATCCTGGAGTAACCTATGGAAAACAAGGCCTAAGTTTAAGAAGAAATTTTGAACCAAGATGTTTTTTCTTTTATGGTTTTATATGTTTTGATTTTGCCAACAACTACACAACCTTATTATATTATTTCGTCTATTAACTCGCAACCATTCAAATCATATCAAATATTAGTTTATGGAGTTTCAAATTTATTCTTGATTAGTCTCATAAATAAGCCCCGCGAATTCGCGGGCACTAAGCTAGTATGTATATATATATATATATATATATATATATATATATATATATATATACACATACACATACATACTAGCTTATATATATATATATATATATATATATATATATATATATATATATATATATATATGATTTACGATTCTGTGCAGATTTGAGTATCAAAGCACAAAGATAAAAAAAAATATTAAAAGAAAAATTAGAATTTGAGAAGATTTTTATAGAAGATAGATTTGATAAAAAAAAAAAAAAAAGATGGCTACATGGTCCATGAAATTCATGCGGGTGCAAGTAAATTGCTTTTGACAAAAAAACGTGTGTGTGCAACAGATGAACATGGATTAGATAAAGGTTTATTATAGATCCAAAAAAGAAAATATTAAGAAGATATGTGATATATGTATAATCATGGACGAGGAGAACAAAGAGAAAGAGAGTAAGAAAGGCGGTGCCCTACCGTTACTCACTGGCCGTAACATACCAGTTTTTAATAGCGACGACATACCGTTTATGGCGGATGCAGTCAACCTTTTTCGATGGCAGTGACAAAGAAATTAAAGGAGAAGAAAAGTAGGAATCCTAAAACTAATACCATGTAAAATAATGTGAAATTTCGTAAGGTGTATTGAATTATTACACAATGTTAATGAGTACAATAATAAAAGTCTAAATCTAGAAATCTAATGAACTGGCTCACTATACGATCGGGCTGAACTATTCCTAATATATTTAGATATCGTAATAATTCATAAGCATAAATCATTATCATCACAGCCTCATTACATGTTCCGCTATACGCTTTTAATCCTAACTACAAGCTAATTTTACTACATAGTACACCTATATCCTTTGCTATTTAAGAACCATCATTAATTCATTATAATCTCAACTTATTTTATGGAGTATATTTTTATGATATGTCATTATTTTATAACTTTATGTGACGGCTTGTAATGACTTTTTTTTAAGTTACAGGTATTGCCGTATTGACTATAGTTTTTTTTTATTTCTTATTTAGTTAACTTAGCGATATCTAACTAACTAAAATAAAATGTGTTTATTTTTATTTTATCCAATATTAATCAAACGGATTATATATACTTTGTTAGTATTGATTGTAAACCTTTTATAGTTTATTATTATATACCGTTTTAAATTTTTATTTATATAGTTGCCATTATCTTTATTTTTATTAAATAAATATACGAGGAAATAAATAAATAAACATATATATATATATATATATATATATATATATATATATATATATATATATATATATATATATATATATATATACACACACATTATATAAAAAATGTGAAAATAATTCTATGTATTCAACTCCTCATTAATTCTTGACACGTGTGAGTCTAGCAGTTATTTTCATATATTAGTCGAATTAATAGATTTTATTATATAATTTAATATACATATTTTATTATTTAAAATACTATATAATATTATTATAAAATATTATATTAATATTAACAACGATAACTGTTATAATTTTATTATTCATTTTATATATTATATTATTATTATTATGCAAAAATTATAAAACATATATTTCTTTATTAACGTTATAATATTATTTATGAATGATATTTTATAATAAAAAAATAATTTACACTTGCACATGAATTTAAAAAAATATGTTAATATAATATGTGATTAATATAATATAAACGCACGGGCTCATTTTTCTTCATAGAAATTAAAATAATTATTTGATACTCCTTATAGATATTTAGATGTGTGCATGCTCAGATTCGTTTGAGATTTTGAAATAATGAAATTAGTTTGTACTAAAAACATATATATTAGAGATGTACATAAATTAACTATTGGTTTTAAAATAACTTTTTAGGGACTAATGTTTGATGTTTTATCGCTAATTTGTTATTTGAGTACGGGCTCATAATCTATGTGTTAGTATTCAATACTAATATTTTTGATACAAATGTTATCAGTAATAAATGAACTTTTATTGTAATTGTATTATACATTTAATAACTATCAATAATAACATTATCGACTACTAATTTATACAAATGCCGTGCAACGCACGATCTCATAAAACTAGTGTGTGTATATATATATATATATATATATATATATATATATATATATATATATATATATATATATATATATATATATATATATATATATATATATATATATATATATATATATATATATATATATATATATGAAGAAGATCCAGAGCTAAGCACCTCTTTAAGGAATAAGGGAATAAGAAAAATTGTTATATTAATAACATTAAAATTAGAGTTTTGATTTAAAAAAAAACTTCTAGAGTTAACATTTATTGTGTAGATTCAGAAAAAATGTAAAAATATATTTTTACAATACGTTAACATATATCTAGGGATAACTGATTATCATACATTGATGTATGTTAACGTGTTGTAAAAAAAAATAGTTTTTATTTTTTATAGTTTTTATTTTTTATGAATCTACACAATGAAATTAACTCCATAAATTAAAAAATCTAAATTTTAAACTCTAATTTAAATGTTATAAACATAATAAATTACTTATCCCGTTTTATCAAAAAGATGCTTATCCCTTATGAAGTTGTGATGTGGTCAAGCGGTTGGTGGCATGCCTCTTTTAGGGGAAGTCAGGAGTGAGACGACTCGTCCAAATCCATAAAGACGAATACAATAACATATGATTACATCGCGAGGTATTTGACCTCTATATGATACATTTTACAAATATTGCATTCGTTTTTAAAATATAAACTTTCATTTCATCGAAAGTTGACAGGCATGCATACCATTTCATAATATCTAAACTTTAATTGAACTAATCTGTCATTTACTTTAATTATAATCTTTATTGAACTCAACGACTTAAATGCGACGTCTTTTGAAATATGCCATGAATGACTTCAAGTAATATCTTTAAAATGAGCTAATGCACAGCGAAAGATTTCTTTAATACCTGAGAATAAACATGCTTAAAAGTGTCAACCAAAAGGTTGGTGAGTTCATAGGTTTATCATAATAATCATTTCCATAATTTTAATGGACCACAAGATTTTCTTTTTATAATATAATCCTCAAGCAGAATCCTCTCGTCTGCATTAAGGTAAAATCATTCATATGATGAACACCTGATAACCGACATTAACAAGATGCATATAGAATATCTCCAAAATAGAATCATCTCATCTGTATAATAATAAATCGAAGTACTAAAGCATCCGTACCTCGGAAGGGGTTTGTTAGGCCCATTGATCTATCTTTAGGATTCGCGTCAATTAGGGGTACTGTTCCCTAATTCTTAGGTTACCAAGATAAAAAGGGGATATTCGATTCGATAATCCAACCATAGAATGTAGTTTCGATTACTTGTGTCTATTTCGTAAAACGTTTATAAAAGCAGCGCATTATTCTCAGTCCCACAATATATATTGCAAAAGCATTTAAAAAGGGAGCAAATGAAACTCACTATACTGTATTTCGTAGCCATTATGCATATGACGGCAGTGAACAAGTGCAGGATTGGCCTCGGATTCACGAACGTATCAATATTGTGATTCAATATTGCAGGAAAGTACGTAAACGCAAGGAGATGATAAACACTAGTTTGACCTCACGAGCATACCCCCGAACATCACCCATAACCTCCATAGCCATAACCCGTAATTTCCTTAGCCTTATCCCGCTCGAAAAACTCATTTTGAAATAACTCGCTCATGACCTCGTCGTAATATTTTATGTATAATAATAATAATAATAATAATAATAATAATAATAATAATAATAATAATAATAATAATAAGGATAATAATAATAATAATAATCTTTAATAATAATAATAATAATAATAATAATAATAATAATAATAATAATAATAATAATAATAATAATAATTAAATATATATTACGGAGTATAGAGAGATAAATGAATTGAATTGAAACCAGATTACGCTCGAGTTTTATAGTCCCCGACCTAGTCCCTTGAGCTCCGCGATTGCGGAGGTTTTCTACTTGCAAGTGCCGCGATTGCGGCCCCCTCTCATTCAGCTCATACACGAAATTCACATGGGCTGCCGACAGTTTTATTAATATTTTATATATAATATATTTAATTTATATAATTATATATATAATATATTATATTTACGTGCGTAGTTAAATTGTAATCTTAGTTCCAAAGACTTGTACGTTGTCACTCGACTAATGTCCTGGTTCCGGTTTCTCGAACGACATTTAGTACACTAAGAAAACTAGCATTTTGCGTTTCGTGACTCGTACCCTTGTCAAAATATAGACTTAAATCAATGAAAAACTATCCCACTCAAAGTGTAACTTGAATATTCGAGTATTTTGGTCATTTGCTTCTATAACTCGACGTCTCGTTATTTACCAATAATACTATTTTAAATCCAAAACGTTTTACGGGTAAGTTAATATTTTATTTTTATTACATTGTAAAATAATTTTTTTATCATTTAAAAATATAAACCTATATATTTTAGAAATATTTATTTACTAATATAATATTTAGTTTTTTTTTCAAAAACTAATTATATTTTAAAGTTTAATATATTTAAAATCGTTTAAATAATAGACATTATTATATCACCTAACGGTTTACGCTCTAGAACTTAATTTGATATGATTTATTTATACGTCATCGATTAATTTAACTTCTCAAACATTCTAATTAACCTATCTATAAATCAATTGAATCACTAAGCGAGTGTTACTATCGTTTGCTTAACTAATTTGAAATCATATATATTTAATAAACACGTTTTAAATATACATTTGCAAATCATTTATATATTTAGTTCTATCAATTAACATTCCGACTTATTGTATATATTCAAATTTATTCTTTAAAAGGTTTCATCTATAACATAAAATGTTTTCAATATTATGAACTAAATAATATCTTATCAAAAGACACGAGGCAATCATTGCATTAAAAGTTACGCAGGAATTTCTAATAACCTTTGTCCAGTTATCGTTAATTGACACATTTGTTCTTACATGTAAATCACTTTACCATTTTTCGAATATTGTTAAAATGGAAAGATTTCTCAAATCAACGTGGACCTCACAACGGAGACCCTTAATCATATCACAATGTATCAGATAATTCAATCATTTGATATTATCTTCTAATTCCATCGATAAACATATTGAAACAAATATGTTCAAGTAAGGTATTATACATTTAATACTTTGTTAACATTTTAAAGTTATAATATATATATATATATATATATATATATATATATATATATATATATATATATATATATATATATATATATATATATAATCATATCCATTTATGTAATGGTTCGTGAATCGTCGGAATTTGATCGAAGGGTAAGTGAATACATAAACATAGTTCAAAGTTTTTGAGATTTCAACATTACAGACTTTGCTTATCGTGTCGGAAACATATAAGGATTAAGTTTAAATTTGGTCGGAAATTTCCGGGTTGTCAGAGTACATACCCGTTAAAGGAATTTTCGTCCCGAAATTTGATTAGGATGGTCATGGCTGACAATAAGTATGTTTTCATGACGTATATGAGCTGAAAATTAGAGTTTTATCATCATTGAGTAATATAGATAAAACAATTCGATTTTTGTGAAGAGTACGAGTGAAGTTATCACAAAAAAGTAAAATGAATAAATGTAGATTCGTCATATCTTTTGACGTAGATAGGATTGATTTCGGGAGTTCAAGGGATTTAGAGAAAATCTTCGTAATAAGATTTGATTCTTCAGTAATTAAGGAAATTAGGATTTTCTTTGATTAAATGCGATAACCTGTCACGTTTGCTCTGTCAGATTTTTCGCTATAAATCCACTCCCTTCGTTTGTTTATTTCCACAGCTCACCTTCTATTCGTCTTCCCTCAACTCATACTTTAAAGTATTCGTCAATATGCTTCATCCATTTCTGATTCTTGATATACTTCTAACTTTCATATCTATCATTCTTCTTTTTCATCTGCCGCCGGAGGAATCTATTCACTTTTACTATACTCTTGGCTTTATAGTTTTTTTAGTTCTCCCGTGTCTTTACGTTGCAATACTTATTGATATACACGGTTTGTAATTTATGTGTTGTCGTCGGGCTTTATATCTTCCCTTATTTTTCAGAGTCCCTGCTTCTGTCTTTCTATAATCATCGACATCCACAGTTAATGCTTTCTCCTATTGCTGCGATTTATACCTCCATTTCTATTTCGGAGCTTCATGCTCTGTTTTCTCTTCTATCCATTAAGCACCGCATGTAATGGTCCAGAATTCGCAGATATGAATTTCGGAATGAACATAGTTAATGTTCTAAGAAGGAAATTATAATGGCACGATCTTGATTTGTCAAATTACCAGAATACCTTGGTAAAGGCCGAATCATCAAGAAAATTATTTTCTTGATATGTTTAGAGGTCAAGTAGAATACAATAGTCATGCAACATGGCACATGATGACGTTATGATCTGTGAATCATCATGTTCTATTTAGAAACTCAACATGACTAACTGTAATATAATCACGTTGATCAAGTGTCATTATATTATACTAACTCATGCTTCAGTTCCCAACACTACTTCAATAACATTCATATTTTAAGTTTGAATTTTTCAGAATTTAGAAACTTAAAGTGGTTTCCTTTCTGATATAATACATATAGCGCGAAGAGATGATTAATTTCAGATAAGAATACTTATGAAAATATCTCCAGAAATACCCAAGATGTTTATAATGAAAGATATGATGATATCTTATAATATCTAAGATCGGAGGATGATGAAGAATATTGTCCGCAAGGGTTTAGAGTCAGGAGCAAGGTATTCGTTAATGACTTCAGCAGACACTGGATCATTTGGATTCTTTGAAGGCAGGTTTAGTCTTTGTGATTTGTCCACATCCTCCTTCATAGTTTGCTCAATCCGTTTTCCAGTTCCAAACCTTCTCTTTCTCTGAGCTTTTCCAACATCTTATTGTTTATCATTAAACTCTTGATTGTTAAGGTCATTTACAGTTTTTGCTACTTCATCAGCATTTTTTCAAAATTCGGAGAACTAGTTCGCAGTTTAGGGTGTTTTTCAGAAACTTCACATTCTAAGTATAAGTCTAGAAGATAGACGTTATATGTACACATATAACTGTTGGCGTAGACATGCTTTAAGATTTCAAAATACTGATTGTTGATTCCCAGTAATTGGCATGACAATTCTTGTTACAAAATGCGGATGAGTAAATGATGGGGTTTCGATAAATATAATGATTTTTCGAAAAGTCAAAGATCAGTGAAGTTGTTGGTAAGTTTATTGCTAATGTGTGAGATATAAAAGGTTCTCCGGTAATGATGACGAAAGGGCAACGTCTATATCGAGGTTATAATAAGACTGTTTCAACTGAAAATTCAAAGTTGACTTGCTGGAGCTGTGACAAAACTGACTAATTTGAAAAGGAATCGAAAAGTTATTTTTGCTAATAAATGCCAAAGGGTCTGACACGGATACGTGTTAAACTATGACTTTGGTTTCGAGAGCTTTTCAGGTGCAAGACTGTGGTTAATATGTGGTTGGATCATCATCTCGATTGTTCATTATTTGAAGTGTCTTCAGGAATTTCGAAGGGTTTGAACACAGATTGTAATTGTTAATATACATATGATGTTCTAGAATTTTGAATGATACAAATAGGGATGGCAATGGATATCCGATCCAGTGGATATCCATCCGATCCACCCGATTATTCGTGGATATGGACGATCTAAATGGATATGGATATGGATGTGGATGAAAAAATTTCATCCATAGATGAACCCGCTTTCACCCGAAATAACTAAATATATAAATTTATCACTCAAATTAGTATCATTTATGTAGTTATTTTTCATTAATTATATTCATATTCATCTTTCTTTATATTTTCTCTAAAAATATGACTTTCTTCTTAAATTTTGTTTTGTTTAAATAATCAAATTTATTTATCTTACTTTGGTGGTTCAAATGTGATTCCATGTAATTAAAAGTAAGTAACTTACATGTCGATATCTTTACACGTTTAATAGGTTATCTATTGAATATTTGTTATATAGATTAGTAAAATGTGACTTTCGGTCGCATAAACTATTAAAAATATTACTTTTGATCGTATATAGTGAACCACCGCTTATAATTGTTAAAAATAAAATAAATTTAAACGGATATGGATGATTATCCATTAACTCGCTACACCCGACAGATATGGATATGGATATGGATGGATGAAAAGTAAAAAAAATAAATGGATATGGATATGGATACGGATACGGCCTCACCCGATCCATATCCGATCCATTGCCATCCCTAGATACAAATATTTTTTTTTCTCGGTTCTATGAATAGAAATGATGTTCTAGCACAGTTTAGAAGTCAAAGTATAGCTTTGAAAGATGTAGGAATCTAAGAGTGATGTCTTCTGTTAAACTTTGACTTGGATTTTGATTTGTCAAAATCAGAATGTGTAATCAAATTTGGATGAGAAAAGTTGTTTTGATTTCTATGATAGGATGTACATTGTTGTGAAAGTAGTGAGTATAGTTGATGATTGCGGAATCAGATTCGAAGAATGTAACATATTAATTGTGAATTTATATATCTCTCGGGTATTACCTACCCGTTAAAAAAAAATTCACAATTAATATTTTGTACAAAAGAATTTTTTTCAGTCTTTATGAAAATATATATGTGTATATTTTCTTCAGATGTAACATAGATTTAATGAGTTAATATTAAATTAAACTCATTTGTTTTACGGTTGAAACTAGAATTGAATAATCCCTAAAACTTTAGAAATTACATAACGTTTACGGAGTATTTCTTCAATGTAATTGAAATTATGAATCAATACTTCGTTATTTCTTGATGCATGATGTTGGTGTTCGTGGAATTCTTGTAAACTTCGCAAGGTACGAAAGATGTTATCTGAAAACTTTCGAGTACATCGATGATGAAAGTGTAAAATCAAACATATATTTGAATAATACACTTGATTTATTATGAAATGGAATTCATTGAATTGAAACAGAGATTTTAGTTAACGACGATTAAGTCACTGATGAAGGATACATCATAGCATATTAGTAATATGAATTAACCGAGTAGTTAAGATTCACACATAATAGCTTAGTACAGAAAGATTTATTTTGGTTTAAAAATTTATATATATAAGATATATATATAAATCCTTCAGTGGAAATGAGTTAATACTTCATAACTCGTTATTTTGATATACCTATTGGTGATTGTGTTGTCGATATCGTTGGTGGTTATGTAATTGATGGAGCTTGTAGTGTTACAGGTGTTGCTGGTGTTGGTAATACTGACGGTGATGCTAGCGGTACTGGCGGTGCTAGTGATGCTGACGGTACTGTTGATGCTGCTGGTAAACAAGTCTAGCTTGTAATTCGTGCACCATCCTTGTCAGGGTTTCTATTCTTCCCTGTATCGTTTTGATCCATCCATTCATCTTGGTTTACGACTATGATTTGAATAGATAATCTCTAAAACTTTAGAGATTACATAATTACCGTAGAATATTTCTCCGATGAAGTTATGAATCAATACTTCATCGTTTGTTGTTGTTGGTACTCCTTGGTATCTATGGTGTGTGTGACGTTGATGCTCGAAGTACCGATTGTGATGTTAAAGTGTGGGGTGCGGTTGTTGCTGTTGGTGGTGGTGATGGTACTGTTGCTGCCGGTGCTGCTGATGGTGCTTGTAACCTTTGCACCATATTCTCCAAAGCCACCACTCGAGCACTAAGCTCGTTGACTTCTTCTATTACACCGGGGTGATTGTCGGTTCGGACGAGCGGATGAATAAGATCTAAAATTTGAGATAATATATAATCGTGACGAGACACTCTGGAAATGAGAGAGAAAATGGTGTCTCGAACAGGTTCGCCGGTGAGTGCTTCAGGTTCATCGCCAAGAGGGCAATGTGGTGAATGGAACGGATCGCCTTCTTCTTGTCTCCAATGATTAAGGAGGCTACGAACCCATCCCCAATTCATCCAGAATAGATGATGGCTAATTGGTTGATCCATTCCGGTCACACTGCTTTCGGAGCTTGAGTGAAACTCCATATCGGAATCCGAGGGACTTGAACTAGTGGTGAGTTCCATTTCGTACGATTGAATAAAGGATTTTTCGTAATGAAATGATTTCCGGCTATCGGATGGTATTCTAATTACATAGAATACCTATATATATAGAGTAAAAGATTTCGTAGATCACGGAGGGATTTACGGAATATGTCAGGCAAAGTTTACAGTAACAGATACGCTAAGATATGAATTTTGTCTATATACTATTTATGCAATGAATGCATTAAGACGCGTTTAGACTTAAGATGATAAGCAGGTAATTTCCAACAAAAATGATAAGCAAAACTTTTGACATGCAGACACGGTCGAAGTCCAGACTCATTAATGCATCTTAATATCTATCAGTTAGACACACTAATGCAAGACCTGGTTCACTAAGACCACCGCTCTGATACCACATGAGACGACCCGTCCAAATCCATAAGGACGAATACAATAACATATGATTACATCGCGAGGTATTTGACCTTTATATGATACATTTTACAAACATTGCATTCGTTTTTAAAAGATAAACTTTCATTTCATCGAAAGTTGACAGGCATGCATACCATTTCATAATATCCAAACTTTAATTGACCTAATCTGTAACGACCCAACCCGTTATCCAACCAAGAATACGCCTAAAAAAAAATTTGTAACACAGTTCATCTGGACGGCGTCCAGTTATCTAGACGGCGTCCAGTTGTGAAGACCAGGACGGCGTCTAAGTCTTTTGGACGGCGTCCAAATGTACTAAAAGTTCCTGATCAGTTTGTCAAAGTTACGCGGGCGAAAAACCCGCTTCCCGACACTTTTAAACCAAAACACTTTCACAATATGTTATAATAATTAAAACTAAGAATTTTCCACAATAAAACCGAGTTTTATGACACCGGGCCCACATCGGCCGTTTTACGACTTTCGCACCAAATTACGAGTTTTCGACCATATAAGTTTAACACAAAAACGAAGACCGAGCATGGTAATTGGGGATACGCTACCCAATCCTAATCAAATCCAAAGCACGTCTTCTAAGCAACTACGCAAGTCCACTAGTCCCCACGCTTACCCGAGCCACCGCATCCATGCAAATCTATAAAAATGTAAACAACGAGAGGGTAAGCTAAAGCTTAGTGAGTGAGAATATACTACATACATATATATGCATAAAATGGAAACGCCACATAAGTAATAAAATAACGCATACCGGAGCATCCAAGCATAAAGGCAAGCTAAGCTAAGCATACTGTACGATCACTAAGCATTAAGCTAATAATAACAACAAATATAAGTTCACCAACGACGATGTTGATGTGGTAGCGGGGTGTATATAAAATACTATTAAATTTTACAAGGAAATACTATTAAATACGATACAATTTTACACACGATATTTATTTATTTATAGAATGGATATACTTAAACCTTGCTACAACACTTATAGGCAGTGTACCTAATCGTACAGTAGTGTCGTTTTTAGTAAGTCCGGTTCGTTCCACAGGAAAAATCTTTAAACAAAGCTTAACGCTATATTAGTTTACTTTTATAAAAATACAAATATATATAAGTAATATTATTATTATAAAGGGGGGTTTTTTACCGTTTAATGACCGGTTTGTCGATTTTAAAACTTTAGTCGCAGTTAAAACCAAATGTAAAATAATAAATAAATATAAGACTTAATTTAAAGTGTAAAGTAAATAACGATAATGAAATTGCGAATAATAAAAGTGCGATAAAATAAACTTGCGATAATTAAAAAGTACGATAATTAAAAGTGCAATTAAATACAATAACAATAGAAATGCGATAATTAGAAGTGCAATTAAATATAAAATAAAGGAAATTAAATATGAAATAAAAGAATTATGCTTATTTAAACTTCCGTAATCATGATGTTTGACGTGTTGATTTTAGTTTTATGCCCATGGGTTAATTGTCCTTTGTCCTGGATTATTTAATATGTCCGTCTGGTTTTTGTCCATAACAGTCCATCAGTCATAAATATGAAGTGCGAGTGTCCTCGTCAAATTATCCTTATACCCGAAGTTAAATATTCCAACTAATTGGGGACTTAAACTGTAACAAGATTTTAATACTTTGTTTAATAATTACACCAGGATGTCGACTGAGTGCAACCCAAGGTTTTAATATTTTGTTATCAATTATACCAAGTGTCCTTGTACATAATTTCACCCTTGTTTTAATTATTCTAGTGGCTATTAATCCATTCCCGTGTCCGGTTAAATGAACGATTATTCGTACATATAAATACCCCGCTCATCGTGTCCGATCGAGTGTATATGGTAATTTATAGGGATGCCCAATTGTAAATCTCTATATTAACATTAACAAACTATCATTTAGTTAAACAAATATAAAGCCCATTAATAGCCCATAGTCTAATTTCCACAAGTGTCGTTCTTTTGTCCAAACCCCAATTATGGTACAAAGCCCAATTACCCAATTTTAGTAATTAGCCCAACATCATGATTACTTTGTTTTAAATAAGCATAATAATAACTTAGCTACGAGACATTAAATTAAAAAGGTTGAACATAACTTACAATGATTAAAAATAGCGTAGCGTTACACGAACAGAATTTCGACTTACACCCTTACAACATTCGCTAACATACCTTTATTATTAGAATTAAAATTAAAATTAAAATTAAAATTAAAATATAAATATAAATATTTACGTATTATGAGAGAAGAAGAAAAAGGATGATGAAAATGATCAGAATTCGGTTGGCTTTATAGGGAATTGAGTTCAGGGGTACTCCGCGACTCGCAGCCCTTTTTTCCTTCAAACTCCGCGAGTCGCGGAGTTTGTAAATACAGCTCACTCCAGTTTGGAGTCTTTCTTGCCGACGGTTTATTTTATTTATATAATATATAATTAATTATAAGAATTATTTAAATATTATATTATATTTATGTGCATAGTTGACTTGTAATTTTTAGTTCGTTGCGTCGAGCGTTGAGAGTTGACTCTGGTCCCGGTTCCGGATTTTCGAACGTCCTTGCGTACAATTTAATATCTTGTACTTTGCGTTTTGAATCTTGTACTTTTGTAATTTCGAGACGTTTCTTATCAATAATTGGAACCTCTTTGATTGTATTTTGTACTTTTGAGCTTTTTGGTCATTTGCGTCTTCAATTCGTCGAATCTGTCTTTTGTCTTCACCTTTTATTATTTAAACGAATATCACTTTTAAATAGAACAATTGCAACTAAAAGCTTGTCTTTCTTGAGGAATAATGCTATGAAATATATGTTCATTTTTAGCATTATCAAATATTCCCACACTTGAGCGTTGCTTGTCCTCAAGCAATATAGTCTTGAAATACTAGAATCACTTCTTTATTCTTCACACTTTGTACATCAGTGATTTCTATACGGCGGTATAAACAATGGTAGTAACGATATGGTTTACAGTCCCACATGACTATAAAAATTTAGATCCATTAAGGAAATTGGATCTTTATGAAAACATTTGATCTTTTGAAAATTAAATCTAGTTTTTACCCTAGATAAGTTTTACGGAATAACCCTTTACCGGTGTTTGCAAATTATTTTTGTGGGTTTGGTGGGTTTCAGATTTGAAAATTTTAGCTCAAAACTTGCGGTTTTGTGTCACCCACTTGCTAACCTTGTATTTGGAAAGCAACACGTCCAGTTTACTTGTCCCGTATATTACCTTTCGGTAAACTACCGTCCGGTTGTAAAGGAAAGCGTTGAACAAGCAACTGTTAAGGCAGTGTCCCCTGACATGCTTTTAATTATGGTCTATAACGTGTCGGACGCAATTACTATCCTTGGTAGGAGCAATAGTAAAGCTCACCCTTATGATTTTTCGGTCTGGCACAAGGTCCTGTCTTTGACCACTATGCAACCACCGTTCTTATGGTTGACACCCGATTTAGTTCAGGTGACCTAATGAATTCCAGGTGAATTCCTAGGATTTTACGTTCAATGGTAATGAACGCATTGAAAATAGGGTTTTCAGAAAACAAATCGGTTTGTAATTTTGATCAAAATATTTTCTCGTTCAAGCTCGAGTTTAGATATCATTGAATTCCATGAGTTTGTAATTCTCAATCTTCAAGGTCAATCTCAAGGATTGAGTAAGATCAGGCTTAAAAGCTGATTTTTGATCTTTTAAGGAGATTATCCTTTCTGGAGATCTGATTCATTAGTCTTATCCAGCTAATTTGCATGGTGCCTCCCCATTGTACGAGATAAATCCTTCTCATGGTTAGGATAAATCTGACCACTTGGCCACCCTGTTTAATGCTGAGGTCCGTGGATTTCCTGCTGATTTTAGTGATGACTTTTCTAGATTTTTCGTCAACCTACAGCTGGTCTGGACGACAACTTCCTGACTTAAATCAAGAAGCGCGTGTCTTTTTCGGAAGACTTTACTTACTTTTAATGATGGAATTGATTCATCGTGTAGATCCATCTCTCTTACAGTAAATCAGGTAAAACTTTTTAGTTTAGTCCAAAGCAAAATTATTTTCAGTTATTTGTACAAAAATATGTGATATATGTTTTGAATAACTTGGAGAACTTTCCCACACTTGGCTTTTATTTTCCTTTTTATTGTCCACTATTCCATTTTAAATGAATTTTAACATTTTGGTTTGTTTCTCAATTTATATCCTTTCTGAGGTAACAATAATTTCGGTGCTAAAACCTAGTTTTATCGTTCATAAATATGTATAAACATGATTTTGAGTTCATTTAATTGAAAATTTTGAAAAATTTTACTAGAATTGGGTAGTCAGTATATAAGACTAGGGCTGTTCTTTATTATCAGAGAGCACTAGATTCTAATACAACTACTGCTTTACTAGTATTTTTAATGGTAACCAAGTGTTTAAGATAAAAATTATAAAATCCGAAAGAATTTAACCCCTTCCCACACTTAAGATCTTGCAATGCCCTCATTTGCAAGAAATCAGTAACAATTTAAATTATTGAGGGTGATTTGTGTGAAAATGATTAAATTTTTACCAAAGTTTCCAAATATATTGGCGTTTGTTTGCTGAATGATAAATGGTGCACATCATTTGTTCATTCCGTCTTGTTGTTATTTCACATATATTTTGCATCTTGTCGTCAAAATTAGTTGCTTTTGCTGAACTTAATGCCAGTCTTTGAAAATGCGTTGTTTTACCCTATTGTGTACATAAGACAAACTGCAAACATATATACATATTTTTGAAGTTTGGTATATTACCCCACATTCAAAAATTATTAAAATCTAAGAATAAAAGTTAGAAAATTATAAAAACTATTACAATATTAACATAAGTATTAAACGTATCAACATTACAAATTACAAAATAAATAAAACTAAGTAGACTAGGGATGATACTGATACCAATAGGGGTTCCAAGCATAACAATAGGTGCTATAGAATGCTTCGGCTGGGTTATACGTAGGATACGGTGGTTGCATCTCTATAGACCAGGGAGGGAATATGGGTTTTGGAGTAGGAATATAGTTTCTACCTATATGTTGTCAATGAGCTATGATTTGGTTTTGATGAACTTGCCAATCTTCAAATGCTCTCTGTCTAGCATTTTCGTACTCCCGTGAAGCTATAAACCTTTGCATTTCTTGCATTTCATTTCCCCTTCCTACATTACCTTGCTATTGGTTTCTCTCAACCTGTGGATGTCTACCATGGTATTGTACTGCGGCGTTATTTCGCCTCTTCAAAACTTTCGCACCATGGTATACATTTAAACCTATTGTATCGCGGGGTTCTGGTTCTTCGACTAATAATCCCCCCCGACTTATATCCACACCGAGATATTCAGCAATCAAAGTAATAAAAATACCACCTCCTATTATGCTATGCGGTCTCATCCCCCTAACCATAGCTGATAAATAATAACCCACACAATAAGGTATACTTACAGCGCTTTGTGGGTCTCGAATACACATATGGTAAAACAAATCCTGTTCATTTACCTTTTCCTTGTTCTTACCTCTTTGTGTAATCGAATTAGCTAAAAACCTATGAATCACTCTTAATTCAGCTCTATCTATATCCAAATAAGAGTAATTTCCCCCTTTGAATCGGTGATGGCTTGTCATTTGACTCCATACACCATGTGTATCAAAATTTTCATCTATCTTTCTACCATTTAGTATCAACCCTCTACAATCGGCAGATGCTAACTCCTCAGGCGTATATATACGTAAAGCCTGAGCCATATCTAGTAAAGACATGTAGCGCATCGAACCTCCTAACAAAAATCTAATAAAAGATTGATCGGTTAAACTAGCTACCCGATCATTTAATTCTATACTACACAACAATTCTTCAAACCATACTTTATATACAGGTCTACGCATGGTGAATAAACGTACCCAGTCATTAAAAGTAGAATTACCATACCTCTGTGCAAGTAATTCCCTAATTGGCCCGGCCAATTCTACAGCTTCTAATGGTCCCCATTCTATGACCCTAGGTACCTCAACAACTTTAGAATGAAGAGTATGCAAACCCCTTTGGTATTTTGGATAATCTATCCAAAGTCTGTCAAATCTCAGGTTCGGGTGCAACTCTTCCAAGTGCATATCAGAAAATGTCATGACTGGATGAGGTATATCTTGCTTGTAGTAGTTATCCACCTCCTGTTGTTCCGCATTCTCAGCAGGAGCATTGCGAGCTTGGGATGAAGATTCACCCCTTTCTGTCTGCAAAACACATCAAACACAATTTTTGTGCATCCAAATATGCATTAGTGTCAGCAAAATCATCAATCAAAATAATTACAATGACATGATCAATTTATATCAAACTTAAGCTCATTTTCATATTTTTATCAAATCTACACTTTTTCAAATAAGCATATACGAAAATGTTCGCCAAGTTCATAAGCATTCAACTCAAATAACATGTCAAAATAATCATTACTAGCAATTAGACAAGTTTCAAATGGCATTATCTCTCAAAAATCAAGTTCATGAATTTTTAGACTTGAAAAAGTCCACTTTAATTCTCAAAATCATGTTTAGGCTCAAAGTTTGGATCATTTAACTACCTAAACATGTTACACTACTTAATTTAGCAACAATTCATGACAAAAATCGGCCATAACCTGTTTATATCAAAAAGCCCCAAATTGCTCAAGAACACAAACCCTAGATTACTCAAAATTTGAAGTTTAAGGCTTCTAATCATGTTAAATAGCATCAATCTAGGTTATACAAACATAATACATAAGCAATTTAAGCATAATTACACTAAAAAGTATCAAAATCAAATTGGGGAAAAAATTGCTCAAGAACACTAATTTTTGGATTAAATGGTGTTTAGGTGTAGAAATTTACCGTTTTTCTTGAGTAATTCCTTGATAGCATCCTTCTCAACATGATTTTAGTAAAAGATTTGATGATTAATGGTTAAAAATTGTGATTTTGGGGAGTTTTTGCGTGTTTTTTCGGAGTATTTTCGCAGTGTTTTTTTTTCTGTGTTGGGACTGATCAGTTCGATCAGTATATATTTTTTTTCTGGATTTTTCATCCTCCGCGAGTCGCGGTGGATTTTCCTTTCAAACTCCGCGACTCGCGGAGTTTGTATATATTTTTTTTTTTTGAACATATAATCTATAACTTATAAAATAATTAAGTAATTAATTTTTAAAATTTTGTTTCCCTTGTTATTTAGGACGAGGTCGTTTCGGATCGATGTCCTAGTCCGTCCTTCGACAAAATTTTAAAATTTGTCTTTTTGTAGCGATTGTTTTAAAAGCTAAGATTTTTGGGTTTTTTAATGTTTTTGGCATACTTTAATTCAATAAGATTAAAAATAATGATAATAAAAGTTCTCGTCCCTCCCTCGGGTAAAGCAATTTCGGTTTAAAGACCTAGTCTTCAACTTATGACGAATTTTAAAAATCATATTTTTAACTTAATGAGATAAAGTAAATTTTTGTTTTTAAATTCACACAATTTAAATATAAAATTCAAAATTAATATTAAAAATTCACACCAAACTTAAAATTTGAAATGCATAAAATTAAATATTCATATTTTAAAAATTAAAAATTCACACCAAACTTAATTTAAAAATTCATATTATAAATTCACACCAAACTTATATTAATTTTTCAAATATTTACAATTTTAAATATATTGTTTTTACAAAGTTTACAATATTGATTTAAGATTTAAATATTAATTTTAAAAACATGGTAAAAATAAAATTAAAAATATTTTTGGCTTTTTATCCCACTTTAATCAATCAAATATTATCAAAAATATGCGCCCCTCTTTTCGGTAAAGTAATTTAGGTTCCAAGACCTAATTTAACTCATGACGAATTTTTGAAATATTTTGGGTTGATTGATTAAAGATATTTATACCTTAAGAATAAACGTTAAATTTCGCAGTGATGTAATAAATTTTTGAATGATATCAATAATTTCGATCGCCAAACCTAATTTTATTCAATACCAATTTAATACTTTATAGCGAACAAATTAGCGTTTATTATCAAAAGGTTAAAAATAAAAAAAAATAAAAAAAATAAAAACTGTACAGACTTACCTGTGAGATAGTATTCTTAGTTATATGATCTATCTCATTCATAAGATAGTCGGTTTAATTGGTTTTCCATGGCTACATAGGCGTAACCTCGAGCATTCAGTGTCTTTTCTTCTAAACATATGAACGGTCCGTCTCTGCATAAAGTAACAAATTCGGTATTTGAATAGGTTTGATTATTTGAACATTTACCTCCATGTGACCATTTCCCGCATTTGTGACATCTTTCTAGGTGTCGTGCTCTTCTTTTCGCTGCGGATTTTGATTTTCCTTTACCAAATTGTAACTTATTATCTTCGCATCTGGATTCTTTTCTAACTCCGTCCAATCTTTCTCTGATTACTGATACTATTTCACTTGGTAGTGTGTCATTATTACGTTTAGTGATCAAAGCGTGTAGCATTAGACCATGGTTTAGTTCACAGGCAGTCTTCATTTTGTAAAAACCTAAAAAAAATAAAAATTCAGAATGGGGGGAGAAGACTAGTTCTTTAGGGTCTGCTAGGAAAAGACCATTTGGGTTCCATTTTCGAGAACTACACGAAAACAGACAATCTAACTCTAACAGAAATACATATTATCCTTTAAAGACTTGATTCTCCCCACACTTAGTTAGCTGTGGTGTCGAAATTGTGATTAACTTCGTTGTCGACTTCCATCGGACTATCTATGTAGTGTTTAACTCTGTGACCATTAACTTTAAATTCAATTCCATTTGAATTTATTAATTCTATTGTTCCGTATGGGAAAACTCTTTTGACTATGAATGGTCCAGACCATCTTGATTTCAATTTTCCAGGAAATAGCTTGAATCGTGAATTGAAAAGAAGAACTCTGTCTCCTTCCTTAAATTCTTTTGAACTTCTGATTCTTTTATCATGCCATTTCTTCGTTCTTTCCTTATAGATTAACGAATTTTCGTATGCTTCATGTCTTAATTCTTCTAATTCGTTTAGTTGACTTAATCGTAGACGTCCGGCTTCATGTAAATCAAGATTACATGTCTTCAAAGCCCAAAATGCTTTGTGTTCAATTTCTACTGGAAGATGACATGCTTTTCCATAAACAAGTCTAAAAGGTGTGGTTCTAATTGGAGTTTTGTAGGCTGTTTTAAAATTCCAGAGTGCATCCTCCAATTTAATGGACCATTCCTTCGGATTTGATCCTACGGTTTTCTCTAGAATACGTTTTAAAGCTCGGTTGGTATTTTCAACTTGTCCACTTGTTTGTGGATGATATGCGGTTGAGATTTTATGAGTTACTCCATATCTTTTAAGAACTTTCTCAAGTTGATTATTACAGAAATGAGTTCCCCGATCACTTATTAAAGCTTTCGGTGTTCCAAACCTTGCAAAAAAACGTTTTAAAAAGTTGACTACAACCCGTGCATCGTTAGTTGGGAGAACTTGTGCTTCCGCCCATTTAGATACATAATCAATGGCTACGAGAATATAGAGATTATTATGAGATTTTGGAAATGGACCCATAAAGTCAATACCCCAAATGTCAAATACTTCACATACTTGTATGACATTTTGTGGCATTTCATCAGGTTGACTTATTTTTCCGGCCCTTTGACAAGCATTACAGGATTTGCAAAGAAGGTGTGCGTCTTTGTAAATTGTAGGCCAATAGAATCCAGCATCATAAACTTTTCTTGCTGTTAGTTGAGGCCCATAATGCCCTCCTGTTGGTCCTGTGTGACAATGGTTTAATATTTTACTAGCTTCATCTCCAAATACACATCGGCGTATTATTCCATCGGGATAACTTTTAAACAGATGTGGATCTTCCCAAAAATAGTGTTTTATATCACTGAAAAATTTCTTTCGTCTTTGGTACGATAATCCTTTTTCAAGGAATCCACAAACTAAGTAGTTTGCATAGTCTGCAAACCATGGAATTTCTTTATAATCTATCTTCAATAGATATTCATCAGAAAAGTTGTCTTGTATGGCCGATTCATCTAGAACTTCTAATTCGGGATTTTCAAGACGAGAAAGATGATCAGCGGCGAGATTTTCTGCTCCTCTTTTATCTCGAATTTCAATATCAAACTCTTGTAAGAGTAAGATCCAACAGATTAATCTTGGTTTAGCATCTTGTTTTGAAAATAGGTATCTAAGAGCAGAATGGTCGGTATAAACCACCGTTTTTGCTAGAACGAGATATGATCGAAATTTGTCAAAAGCAAAGACAATAGCAAGGAGTTCATTTTCAGTAGTTGTATAGTTCGTTTGTGCTCCTTGTAACGTCTTACTAGCATAATATATAGGTTGAAATCGTTTTTCAATCCTTTGTCCTAAAACGGCTCCCATTGCAAAATCACTTGCATCGCACATTAGTTCAAATGGTAGATTCCAATTTGGTGTTATCATGATTGGCGCATTAGTTAGTTTCTCTTTAAGAATATTAAAAGATTTGATACACTCATCTGAAAAGATGAATGGAGCATCCTTTTCTAGGAGTTTATTCATAGGAGTGGCAATTTTAGAAAAATCTTTTATGAAACGTCGGTAAAAACCGGCATGCCCTAGAAAACTCCCAACTCCTCTAACATTGGTGGGATGTGGAAGTTTAGCAATTACATCTACTTTAGCTCTATCCACTTCAATTCCTTCTTTTGAAATTTTATGACCAAGAACGATGCCTTCTTTAACCATAAAATGGCATTTCTCCCAATTAAGTACTAGATTTGATTGTTCGCATCTAATAAGCATTCGTTCCAGATTAGCTAGACATGATTCAAATGTATCACCGAAGACTGAAAAGTCATCCATGAAAACTTTCATGCATTCTTCTATCATGTCATGAAAAATCGCCATCATACACCTTTGAAAGGTTGCAGGGGCGTTACAAAGTCCAAATGGCATGCGTTTGTAAGCAAAAGTACCATAAGGGCACGTGAATGTGGTTTTCTCTTGGTCCTCGGGTGCTATTGGAATTTGAAAATATTCGGAAAATCCATCTAGAAAACAATAGTAACTATTTCCGGCTAATCTTTCCAACATTTGATCTATGAAAGGTAAGGGAAAGTGATCTTTTCTGGTGGTGTCATTTAATTTTCTATAATCAATACACACACGCCATCCTGTTACAGTCCTAGTAGGAATAAGCTCATTTTTTTCATTTGTAATGACAGTAATGCCACCCTTCTTAGGTACGCATTGAACTGGGCTTACCCATGGACTATCAGAGATTGGATATATCAAACCTGCATCTAGCAGTTTAATAATTTATTTTTAACTACATCTTGCATATTAGGATTTAGTCTTCGTTGGCGTTGCACATACGTTTTATGACCTTCTTTCATAAGGATTTTATGTGTGCAATACGAAGGACTTATTCCTTTAATATCATGAATCTTCCATGCAATGGCTGGTTTATGAGCTTTCAACACAGAAATGAGTTGTGATTTCTCATTTTTAGTAAGAGAAGACGATATTATTACCGGTAATTCAGATTCACCATGTAAATAAGCGTATTCCAAATGGTTTGGAAGTGGCTTTAATTCTAATTTCGGAGGTTCTTCTATCGATGATTTATATCGATATCTGTCTTCTTTTTTTAGCATTTGGATTTCTTCTGTTGTTGGTTCATATCCATTAGCTATAAGTGTAGCTAACATTTCAGCTTCATCAATTGGTTCATTACCTTCTCCTAAAGAACATTCTCCTGTTCCTTGTAATTCTGGAAATTCTTCTAATAATTCTGCATGTGCATCTATAGTTTGAATATAATAACATGTATCATCTGCAGATTGCGGTTGTTGCATTGCTCTATCAACTGAAAAGGTAACACTCTCATCCTCTATACTTAGGGTCAATTTCTTACCGAACACGTCTATCATTTCTTTAGCCGTATTTAAGAATGGTCTTCCTAATATGAGAGGAACTTGAGAATCTTCTTCCATGTCCAAAACAACAAAATCTACTGGAAATACTAAAGTACCAACTTTAACTAGCATGTTCTCCATTATCCCTCTAGGATATTTTATTGATCTATCGGCTAGTTGTATGCTTATTCTGGTTGGTTTCAATTCTCCAAGGTCTAGTTTAGCGTATAGTGAATACGGCATTAAATTTATACTAGCACCTAAATCTGCTAATGCTTCTATTGAACTAAGACTACCCAGAAAACATGGAATTGTGAAACTTCCTGGATCAGATAGTTTTTCTAGTATCTTATTCAACAGCACTGCTGAACAATTAGCATTCATGGTAACAGCCGAGAGTTCTTCCATTTTCTTTCTATTTGAGATTAGATCTTTCAAGAATTTAGCATATCTAGGCATTCCTGAAATCACATTAATGAAAGGAAGATTTACATTTATCTGTTTAAATATATCCAAGAATTTGGATTGCTCGGCTTCAAGTTTCTCTTTCTTCATTTTACTCGGGTAAGGAAGTGGTGGTTGGTATGGTTTAACATAAGGTTTAGCCTTAACTGTGTTATCTTCATTAACCTTTTCAACTACCGGTTCTTTTTCCTTATCTTGATTAGGTTGTGGTTCTTGTGGAGTAGGAATAGCTTCATCAGAAGTTACAAGTATTTCAGGTGGTTTAAGTGTTGTACCACTTCTTGTGGTAATAGCTTTAGCTGTTTCATTTTGGGGGTTAGCATTTATATCACTAGGTAGACTTTCCGATTTTCTTTCACCTATTAACCTTGCTAGGTTACTTACTTCTTGTTCCAGATTTTGAATAGAAGCTTGTTGATTTCTAAATGCTTGAGCATTTTGTTCATTGGTTTGTTTTTGAGATGTGAAAAACTGCATTTGAGTTTCAACTAGCTTCGTCATCATGTCTTCTAAATTCGGCTTTTTATCATCGGTTTGTTGTGGTGGTTTGTTTTGAAAATTAGGTCTTTGCTGATTGTAAGTATTATTGGATACTTGTTGATTGCTAGGACCTTGTTGGTTGTTGTATGGAATATTTCTGTTATAATTCTGGTTTTGATTGTAAATTGGTCTTGGCGGTTGATAATTATTCTGATAATTATTTCCAGGCCTTTGATTTATGTATGAAATATTCTCTCTTTGTTCCATTGTTAATTCAATACTGAGACAATCTTTTGTCAAATGTGGTCCTCCACACTGCTCACAGCTAATTCGTATTGAGTGAATATCTTTAGTCATCTTTTCCATTCGTCTCTCCACAGCATCTATCTTTGCGGAAATGGAATCTAAGTCATGGCTAGAATCGGCTCTAGCTGCTTTAGATGATCTAATGATATCTTTTTCTTGGTGCCACTCATGTGAGTGGGAAGCAGTGTTATCAATAATTTTGTAAGCATCAGTTTCGGTTTTCTTCATAATAGAACCACCAGCTGCTATATCTATGTCTTTCCTTGTAGTGATGTCGCATCCTTGGTAGAATATTTGTACTATTTGACAGGTGTCTAAACCATGTTGCGGACATCCTCTTAATAACTTTCCAAATCTTGTCCACGCCTCATATAGAGTTTCATTTGGCTTCTGTGTAAACGTAACAATTTCTCCTTGAAGTCTTACGGCTTTAGATGCCGGAAAGAATTGTTTAAGAAATTTTTCAACTAAAACATCCCATGTATCAATCGCCCCTTCAGGTAACGATTCAAACCAATCTTTGGCTTCTCCCTTTAAAGTCCAGGGAAATAACATGAGATATATCTGTTCATCCTCCACTTCTCGGATTTTAAATAGTGTGCAGATCCTATTAAAGGTACGTAGATGTTCATTTGGATCTTCCTTCGGCGCACCACTAAATTGGCATTGATTAGTCACCATGTGTAGAATTTGTCCTTTGATTTCATAATTTGGCGCATTAATGTC
Source organism: Rutidosis leptorrhynchoides (assembly GCF_046630445.1). Lineage (NCBI taxonomy): Eukaryota > Viridiplantae > Streptophyta > Magnoliopsida > Asterales > Asteraceae > Rutidosis > Rutidosis leptorrhynchoides. The sequence continues at coordinate 59,992,022 of NC_092343.1, forward strand.
TGGATGAGTAATTGCGTGACCTTGGCCAGTGCGTTTAGCTCTCATTCGGTCTTCCATACTTAAAGGTTCCAGATTCTCCATAATTGAACTTGTTGATTCGGAATCACTAGAGGATTCTGATTTAATGGTTCGTTCCTCAACAATCTCTGTTTGAATGATTGGTGGTTCCGGAGGAAAGTTTAGTGGTTCAGGATCTACGAATCGTTCCTGAATATTCTCCGGATTCTCAATTGTGAGGTCGGGTTCAAAAAATGGATTATCGAAAATTTGAACTGGAGTACTTGGTCGACTGGATGACGATTCTAAAGAAAAATCAACGGCAGTAATATATGCTAAATGTCTTGATCTAGTTACAGGCGGTGAACGTACAAAAGGTGGTGAACGTCTTGCTCGGTGCATTCACTGAATATCCTATTAGTTTTTAAAAGGAAAGAAAAATTATAATAAGTTATCCAATCAATAGAATTTTCTGATTTTGCCCACATTTCGAATAGCCAAAAGATGCAGCAGAGGGGCAGGATTCGTTTGGTCTCAATATAATTGAGGACTGTTTGGCTCCAATAACCAGGTCCACGTACAAATCCAACTATTACTACGAACCAGAAAATTTTGATGTCTATCAATTTAACCACTTAAAATAAATTTTCGTAATTTTAAGAAATTTAGATAAGAAGTAGAATAAAAATCTATGTCCTAAAACTAGAATAGCGAGAAATAAGAAAGAAAAAGAGCTCGTCGAAAAAGGTCGAAAAAGAAAAATGGTTGAAAAATAAAAGGTGACGGAAAAATAAAAGAAACTTATAAAACTTAAAAACACTTGACTAACCTAACCTTATTACTACAACTAACTTAAAATTATAATCGCAAATTGAGATTACTAATTGGAATGATAATTGATACATTGGTAAAAGTCGTCTAAAAATATTAAAGCTTACAGGAAAAACTATATCCCAAATGGAAATAACTTAAAAAGAAACTAAAACTTAAAAAGGCGTCGCAAAGTTCTAAAGTACCTAAATCTTAGTCTAAAGAAAAAGCACTTAAGGGATTTTACGGCAAAGCCTAAAAATCTAGAAGTAAAAATAACTATGGCAAAAACTAAGTTTAAAATTAAATATGAGCTAAAAATATAAATATTACGCTAAAACGATTAAAAAGGGACAAAATATAAAAATATACAAAAAGTTGTAAAAAGTACAAATTTTATAAAAATATTATTTTTATATTATTTTATTAAAACTATTAATTTTACAATTTAATTAAACTAATTAAACAAAATAATAATAAAAACTAAAATAAATAATTAATTAAAACCTAATTAGGGTTTTATAATAATAATTATAATAATTACCCGTAATTAATGCTTGATTAGGGTTCTGTGTACCCGTGTCAGAGTGGCTCCGCGAGTTGCGGTATTTCAAGCAGCAAACCCCGCGAGTCGCGGGGTTCTAGAATTCAACTCTGGTACAGTTTAAATTGACGCGTTTTTTTTTCTGTTTTATATTTTTTTTGTTTTAAAATCTAAAATATTTATATAATAAAAACTTATATTTAAAAACTAAAATAAAAATAGAACTACTTTATAATTTTAAAAATATCTTAAAAATAGATTTATATATATTAAATTTTTTTTTATATGTTTTAAATAAAAACAAAATACTTAAATAAAACTTATATAAAAATAAAGAAACTTTATAAAACTTAAATATTTAACAAAATCTTAAAAATACTTATATTTTTGTTTTTCTTTTTATATTTTTGAATAATTAAAAACGTATTTTTATAAAACCGAATTTTAATAAAAGTAAACTAAAAATCTTTTTTTTTCTTTTATATTAGCGTTGCGCTTCCGGCGTTTAAGAGTTCCCCGGCAGCGGCGCCAAAAATAACTTGATGTGGTAGCGGGGTGTATATAAAATACTATTAAATTTTACAAGGAAATACTATTAAATACGATACAATTTTACACAAGATATTTATTTATTTATAGAATGGATATACTTAAACCTTGCTACAACACTTATAGGCAGTGTACCTAATCGTACAGTAGTGTAGTTTTTAGTAAGTCCGGTTCGTTCCACAGGGAAAATCTTTAAACAAAGCTTAACGCTATATTAGTTTACTTTTATAAAAATACAAATATATATAAGTAATATTATTATTATAAAGGGGGGGTTTTTTACCGTTTAATGACCGGTTTGTCGATTTTAAAACTTTAGTCGCAGTTAAAACCAAATGTAAAATAATAAATAAATACAAGACTTAATTTAAAGCGTAAAGTAAATAACGATAATGAAATTGCGAATAATAAAAGTGCGATAAAATAAACTTGCGATAATTAAAAAGTACGATAATTAAAAGTGCAATTAAATACAATAACAATAGAAGTGCGATAATTAGAAGTGCAATTAAATATAAAATAAAGGAAATTAAATATGAAATAAAAGAATTATGCTTATTTAAACTTCCTTAATCATGATGTTTGACGTGTTGATTTTAGTTTTATGCCCATAGGTTAATTGTCCTTTGTCCTGGATTATTTAATATGTCCGTCTGGTTTTTGTCCATAACAGTCCATCAGTCATAAATATAAAGTACGAGTGTCCTCGTCAAATTATCCTTATACCCGAAGTTAAATATTCCAACTAATTGGGGACTTAAACTGTAACAAGATTTTAATACTTTGTTTAATAATTACACCAGGATGTCGACTGAGTGTAACCCAAGGTTTTAATATTTTGTTATCAATTATACCAAGTGTCCTTGTACATAATTTCACCCCTGTTTTAATTATTCTAGTGGCTATTAATCCATTCTCGTGTCCGGTTAAATGAACGATTATTCGTACATATAAATACCCCGCCCATCGTGTCCGATCGAGTGTATATGGTAATTTATAGGGACGCCCAATTGTAAATCTCTATATTAACATTAACAAACTATCATTTAGTTAAACAAATATAAAGCCCATTAATAGCCCATAGTCTAATTTCCACAAGTGTCGTTCTTTTGTCCAAACCCCAATTATGGTACAAAGCCCAATTACCCAATTTTAGTAATTAGCCCAACATCATGATTACTTCATTTTAAATAAGCATAATAATAACTTAGCTACGAGACATTAAATTAAAAAGGTTGAACATAACTTACAATGATTAAAAATAGCGTAGCGTTACACGGACAGAATTTCGACTTACACCCTTACAACATTCGCTAACATACCTTTATTATTAGAATTAAAATTAAAATTAAAATTAAAATTAAAATATAAATATAAATATTTACGTATTATGAGAGAAGAAGAAAAAGGATGATGAAAATGATCAGAATTCGGTTGGCTTTATAGGGAATTGAGTTCAGGGGTACTCCGCGACTCGCGGCCCTTTTTGCTTTCAAACTCCGCTAGTCGCGGAGTTTGTAAATACAGCTCACTCCAGTTTGGAGTCTTTCTTGCCGACGATTTATTTTATTTATATAATATATAAATAATTATAAGAATTATTTAAATATTATATTATATTTATGTGCATAGTTGACTTGTAATTTTTAGTCCGTTGCGTCGAGCGTTGAGAGTTGACACTGGTCCCGGTTCCGGATTTTCGAACGTCCTTGCGTACAATTTAATATCTTGTATTTTGCGTTTTGAATCTTGTACTTTTGTAATTTCGAGACGTTTCTTATCAATAATTGGAACCTCTTTGATTGTATTTTGTACTTTTGAGCTTTTTGGTCGTTTGCGTCTTCAATTCGTCGAATCTGTCTTTTGTCTTCACCTTTTATTATTTAAACGAATATCACTTTTAAATAGAACAATTGCAACTAAAAGCTTGTCTTTCTTGAGGAATAATGCTATGAAATATATGTTCGTTTTTAGCATTATCAGATGTGAACAACGCCAATAAGCTACACCCAGAGGGTTAGCTACAACACAAAAATACGACAATATAAACAATATACAAGTGTCCAAGGTTAACCCCTTAACCCAATACCGGAACCGACTTCCAATTACCAACATAAAGATTGGCCGAACTACACGAGCCTTAGTAAATCCGCATCCACACGAGATTACTATCTTCAATACCACAACAACATCGAGGTTGGCCGAACTACACGAGCCTTAGTGAATTCGCAACCATACGAGATCACTACCTTAATAAGATGACCGAACTACACGAGTCATCGTGAATCCAAACTACACGAGACTCACTTTCTCAATAATATGACCAAACTACACGAGTCATCGTGAATCCGAACTACACGAGACTCACTTCTCCCATCACAACCAATACCAACCCTTCGCCATTGGGGTTGTATAATCCACATCACAAGCATATGTGATATCGTACACACAAAGTGTGCACCTGGCCAAAGGTGGTCAACCAAAATGCACAACCGTGCCAATTGGACCTATTACACAAGTCCATCAAATCCACCTATATGTGAAGTGAGCTCTATAACCGAGAACCACTTCACCCGACCCGCACCCATCCTACACATACATATGCACATAGGATATTAACACTCACCTTGTCGCCTTGATGAATGCAACCGAATAATCCGCAACGCGCCAATGGAAAGTACCTATTCCATTATCACAATACAAACAACACACTTCAAATCGACACTTAGTGCAATTTCGACCCATTGCACTTCCAAACACCAAACCGCGTCCAAACTAACCAATAATCACTAACACAAGTGAGAATGGTCCTAATACGCCAATTAAACCCGAACACAAGTGTTAAACACTCGTCTTGCCCAAAATGACATCAAACCCTAATTTTGACCCATTTCAAAATTAGTCAACCAAATACTCCCAAAAGGGTTCCAACACTTCCATACTCACTAAACCTAGTGATTAAACCCAAATCAAAGCCTAAACATGGCCAAAACGTCAACCAACCCAAAAACCACCAAGTGACAAGAATAACTAGTCACCATAAACCCACTTTATCATCTAAAAGGGTTTCACAACTAATCAAGCTCAAACCCAAACTTGAATATCAAATCTAACAAATGAAATTCGGAGTTTGAACTTACCAATACTACCACAACGTAGCCAAGAACGAGATGAACAACTCTAGAACCCGAGCTTTGGTGAGAATCCGACTCCTTCTTCTCCAAATCAAGCTCTCTCTCTCTCTCTCTCTAAACTCTTACTCTCTCTCTAGATATGGTTGAGAGTGTTTGTGTGGGTGAAAAGTGATCCACAAATGGGATCTAGATCAGCCTTGAAGGCTCCAAACTGATACCCAAGTGATCTGACCAAAATGCCCCTTTTTAAAACAATAACATAGCTGGCCCGTCAGACCATTTGGACGGCGTCCCACTTTCTGGACGGCGTCCAGTCCTTCTCTACTGGATGGCGTCCCACTTCTTGGACGGCGTCCCACATAAGTAAAACAGGAAACAGGGTCTTACAACTCTCCCCCACTTAAATATGATCGCGTCCTCGCGATCTGCGCCACTTAACCGAACAAACCACATTCAACGGCCCTCAACATGTGTCCCAATCCGACTTTCCTAGGCAATTCTTCTCAATGAATCACCCTTAACAACTAAATCGTCATCCGCGATTTATCAAATCCACAAACCCGAGCACCAAAATCTTGCTCAATCCCTCACATCGGGAAAGGTCAACCAATCTCGAACCGAGATATCAATCCCTTAGCGTACCCTTGCCAAGTACAATGCTAAAAGCAACCAAGTCTCAACTCAAGGTCAACAACCCGAACGATGAAGATCGAATAAAAACGAATCCTTACGGATAATCCTTATTACTTAACATCCCTTATAGTGCGCAATACGACCAATACGCAATTATCGTAACATCATAAGCAACAATTAAAACCGCTAGCTCCCAAAACGCCTATGGCAACGCTAATTCCAAGGTGTACAAAATCGACTATTGTCACACCCGTAACAACACGTGAGCGAAACACGGCTATCGCATCACTAATAACATAACATGGTCCTCACGACCCCACCATTGGTGTATAAAACAACTAATAGATCACACAACATGGAGGCTGGCCAAAAACTACACGCGCCTTAGTAAATCCGCACCACACGCGACTCAACTACCTCCACCGTACAACAATCGGGATTGGCCGAACTACACGCGCCGTAGTGAATCCAAACTACACGAGAATCACTATCCCAAAAGAATGACCGCATCCACACGTGTCATTGTGAATCCGAACTACACGAGACTCACTTCCACAATAAGATGACCGAACTACACGCGTCATCGTGAATCCGAACTACACGAGACTCACTTTCTCAATAAGATGACCGAAACTACATGCGTCATCGTGAATCCGCATCCACACGTGATCCACCTCCCAAATCTCAACACAGGAATGGTACTCCCATTCCCCATCGGTACTCGCATTTCCTGATAACGTTATACCATACCGATATAACACTACTCCCATGATGAAGTTAGCAGACCGAATCACGGCCATAACCCACCAATCACCCACACTCTTTTGGCCTCATACGACGAGGAGTGTAACATCACACACTGCTACACCATAGTGAATCCTAAAGGATTACACTAACCATCAACACACGCTCTTTTGGCCTCGATCACAGAGAGTAGTGTAACACCGCGCACGGCTACACCATAGTGAATCCTAACGGATTACACTAACCATCCACCCCAAACAAATATCCATTAGTGTGCTTAACACCGCGTAACACTAACCACCAGGTGGTGTCTTAACACCGCGACTAACCCACCCAAGTAAAAATCCATCATACACGTACGCGCATCATACGTATGCGTACACAACGCCAACACAATCGAGCAAGAACCGCCCATACCGCACATAGGAACAAAACAATAATTCCCTAGAAGAGAATCTGACACCACATCCCTTAATCGAGGGATCTCACTTGCTCGTCAAACACGTCCAATATCTCTAAATGAGATTCACCACATTACCACCTCGATGATAATTTAAATCCAAAACCATAAGTACAATTTATTCCAAATCGTACTTTTACCACAATCGACCAACGTAGGTCTCAACGATAGTTCCGAATCCATACGAACATCGTCCAATATCAATACACTAGAACACCTTCGTGCGAGAGTACAACTCCCCCACTTAGAACTTCGTTCCATAACTACATCATCGAGATAAGATATCCCATGATATACACTTCACAATACCTTGCCCTATCCATGAGCATACACAGGATTTTAACCTATCCTTAAACACTCCGTACGAAGAGTTCACCACAAATTACACAAACTTTATTATTGCAATCCTCCGATTGCCATAGCTTGTCACATGTCCACCTAGTCACTCATGTACCTAAGGGTTTCTCTCTGGTACCCTAAGTACAATGTAACCGCAACACCATCGGAGTCGAATACCACGCTAGTAGGTACGAAAGAGGCACCTAACATCACGTCACGTAGACTCCTTTACTAACATACACATCGAGATCAAACACTCGATCCTCAGGGTTTTATCCACCCGTCGAACCTCATGGTTCACCAACTTCAACACGAAAGCAAACACGCGCTTAACGACCGAACACCAAAGCTCATACCCATGGCTTGGTAGAAACATTTCTCGAACACTAAGGAATGCTTAGTTGCACCAAGTCTTACGCCCTTCACGTTATCCAACCAAGAATACGCCTAAAAAAAAATTGTAACACAGTTCATCTGGACGGCGTCCAGTTGTGAAGACCAGGACGACATCCAAGTATTTTGGACGGCGTCCAAATGTACTAAAAGTTCCTGATCAGTTTGTCAAAGTTACGCGGGCGAAAAACCCGCTTCCCGACACTTTTAAACCAAAACACTTTCACAATATGTTATAATAATTAAAACTAAGAGTTTTCCACAATAAAACCAAGTTTTACGACACCGGGCCCACATCGGCCGTTTTACGACTTTCGTGCCAAATTACAAGTTTTCGACCATATAAGTTTAACACAAAAACGAAGACCGAGCATGGTGATTGGGGATGCGCTACCCAGTCATAATCAAATCCAAAAGCACGTCTTCTAAGCAACTATGCAAGTCCACTAGTCCCCACGCTTACCCGAGCCACCGCATCCATGCAAATCTATAAAAATGTAAACAACGTGAGGGTAAGCTAAAGCTTAGTGAGTGAGAATATACTACATACATATATATGCATAAAATGGACACGCCACATAAGTAATCAAATAACGCATATCGGAGCATCCAAGCATAAAGGCAAGCTAAGCTAAGCATACCGTACGATCACTAAGCATCAAGCTAATAATAACAACAAATATAAGTTCACCAATGACGATGTGAACAACGCCAATAAGCTACACCCAGAGGGTTAGCTACAACATAACCATACAACAATATAAACAATATACAAGCGTCCAAGGTTAACCCCTTAACCTAATACCGGAACCGACTACCAATTACCAACATAAAGATTGGCCGAACTACACGAGCCTTATTAAATCCGCATCCACACGAGATTACTATCTTCAATACCACAACAACATCGAGGTTGGCTGAACTACACGAGCCTTAGTGAATCCGCAACCACACGAGATCACTACCTCAATAAGATGACCGAACTACACGAGTCATCGTGAATCCGAACTACACGAGACTCACTTTCTCAATAAGATGACCGAACTACACAAGTCATCGTGAATCCGAACTACACGAGACTCACTTCTCCAATCACAACCAATACCAACCCTTCGCCATTGGGGTTGTATAATCCACATCACAAGCATATGTGATATCGTACACACAAAGTGTGCACCTCGCCAAAGGTGGTCAATCAAAATGCACAACCGTGCCAATTGGACCTATTACACAAGTCCATCAAATCCACATATATGTGAAGTGAGCTCTATAACCGATAATGTAACACCCTAGGCAAATCCCACATCGCCCACGGACATGAGTGATCATGGGATTATAAGGTAATACCCACGCTTAAATGACACAACGCGTTTTGGGACCACAGGCAGAGCAGATGTGTGAGTACGCTGCAGTTAAGCGTGCTCGGGCGAGAGCACTACCAGGATGGGTGACCTCCTGGGAAAGTGCTTCTCGTGTGTGGTCGCCAAGAAAAAGCCGTGCGCCTGCGGGCAAAGCGGACAATATTGTGGTCATGTTAAGCTGGGGTGTTACAGAATGGTATCAGAGCCACTCATGTGATGTTGGGGGTGGTGGGGCAAACCTCATCGAGGACGATGAGTCCCTAAGGGGGGGTGAATGTAACACCCTAGGCAAATCCCACATCGCCCACGGACATGAGTGATCATGGGATTATAAGGTAATACCCACGCTTAAATGACACAACGCGTTTTGGGACCACAGGCAGAGCAGATGTGTGAGTACGCTGCAGTTAAGCGTGCTCGGGCGAGAGCACTACCAGGATGGGTGACCTCCTGGGAAAGTGCTTCTCGTGTGTGGTCGCCAAGAAAAAGCCGTGCGCCTGCGGGCAAAGCGGACAATATTGTGGTCATGTTAAGCTGGGGTGTTACAGATAACCACTTCATCCGACCCGCACCCATCCTACACATACATATGCACATAGGATATTAACACTCACCTTGTCGCCTTGATGAATGCAACCGAATAATCCGAAACGCGCCAATGGAAAGTACCTATTCCATTATCACAATACAAACAACACACTTAGAGTGGATTTACAAACCAACTCAAATCGACACTTAGTGCAATTTCGACCCATTGCACTTCCAAACACCAAACCGCGTCCAAACTAACCAATAATCACTAACACAAGTGAGAATGGTCCTAATACGCCAACTAACCCGAACACAAGTGTTAAACACTCGTCTTGCCCAAAATGACACCAAACCCTAATTTTGACCCATTTCAAAATTAGTAAACCAAATACTCCCAAAAGGGTTCCAACACTTCCATAATCACTAAACCTAGTGATTAAACCTAAATCAAAGCCTAAATATGGCCAAAACGTCAACCAACCCAAAACCCGCCAAGTGACAAGAATAACTAGTCACCATAAACCCACTTCATCATCTAAAAGAGTTTCACAACTAATCAAGCTCAAACCCTAACTTGAATATCAAATCTAACAAATGAAATTCGGAGTTTGAACTTACCAATACTACCACAATGTAGCCAAGAACGAGATGAACAACTCTAGAACCCGAGCTTTGGTGAGAATCCGACTCCTTCTTCTCCAAATCAAGCTCTCTCTCTCTCTCTCTCTAAACTCTTACTCTCTCTCTAGATATGGTTGAGAGTGTTTGTGTGGGTGAAAAGTGATCCACAAATGGGATCTAGATCAGCCTTGAAGGCTCCAAACCGACACCCAAGTGATTTGACCAAAATGCCCCTTTTTAAAACAATAACACAGCTGGCCCGTCAGACCATTTGGACGGCGTCCCACTTTCTGGACGGCGTCCAGTCCTTCTCTACTGGACGGCATCCCACATAACTGAAATAGGAAACAGGGTCTTACATAATCTGTCATTTACTTTAATTATAATCTTTATTGAACTCAACGACTTGAATGCAACGTCTTTTTAAATATGCCATGAATGACTTCAAGTAATATCTTTAAAATGAGCTAATGTATAGCGAAAGATTTCTTTAATACCTGAGAATAAACATGCTTAAAAGTGTCAATCAAAAGGTTGGTGAGTTCATAGGTTTATCATAATAATCATTTCTATAATTTTAATAGACCACAAGATTTTCTTGTTATAACATAATCCTCAAGCAGAATCCTCTCGTCTGCATTAAGGTAAAATCATTCATATGGTGAACACCTGATAACTGACATTAACAAGATGCATATAGAATATCCCCAAAACAGAATCATCTCGTCTGTATAATAATAAATCGAAGTACTAAAGCATCCGTACCTCGGATGGGGTTTGTTAGGCCAATAGATCTATCTTTAGGATTCGCGTCAATTAGGGGTACTGTTCCCTAATTCTTAGGTTACCAAGCTAAAAAGGGGGCTTATTCGATTCGATAATCCAACCATAGAATGTAGTTTCGATTACTTGTGTCTATTTCGTAAAACATTTATAAAAGCAGTGCATGTATTCTCAGTCCCAAAATATATATTGCAAAAGCATTTAAAAAGGGAGCAAATGAAACTCACTATACTGTATTTCGTAGCCATTATGCATATGACGGCAGTGAACAAGTGCAGGATTGGCCTCGGATTCACGAACGTATCAATATTGTGATTCAATATTGCAGGAAAGTACGTAGACGCAACGGAGATGATAAACACTAGTTTGACCTCACGAGCATACCCCCGAACATTACACATAACCTCCATAGCCATAACCCATAATTTCCTTAGCCTTATCCCGCTCGAAAAACTCGTTTTGAAATAACTCGCTCATGACCTCGTCGTAATATTTTATGTATAATAATAATAATAATAATAATAATAATAATAATAATAATAATAATAATAATAATAATAATAAGGATAATAATAATAATAATAATAATAATAATCTTTAATAATAATAATAATAATTAAATATATATTACGGTGTATAGAGAGATAAATGAATTGAATTGAAACCAGATTACGCTCGAGTTTTATAGTCCCCGACCTGGTCCCTTGAGCTCCGCGATTGCGGAGGTTTTCTACTTGCAAGTGCCGCGATTGCGGCCCCCTCTCATCCAGCTCATACACGAAATTCACATGGGCTGCCGACAGTTTTATTTTTATTTTATATATAATATATTTAATTTATATAATTATATATATAATATATTATATTTACGTGCGCAGTTAAATTGTAATCTTAGTTCCAAAGACTTGTACGTTGTCACGCGACTAATGTCCTGGTTTCGGTTTCTCGAACGACATTTCGTACACTATGAAAACTAGCATTTTGTGTTTCGTGACTCGTACCCTTGTCAAAATATAGACTTAAATCAATGAAAAACTATCCCACTCAAAGTGTAACTTGAATATTCGAGTGTTTTGGTCATTTGCTTCTATAACTTGACGTCTCGTTATTTACCAATAATACTATTTTAAATCCAAAACGTTTTATGAGTAACTTAATATTTCATTTTTATTACATTGTAAAATAATTTTATTATCATTTAAAAATATAAACCTATATATTTTAGAAATATTTATTTACTAATATAATATTTAGTTTTTTTTCAAAAACTAAGTATATTTCAAAGTTTAATATATTTAAAATCGTTTAAATAATAGACATTATTATATCACCTAACGGTTTACGCTCTAGAACTTAATTTGATATGGTTTATTTATACGTCATCGATTAATTTAACTTCTCAAACGTTCTAATAACCTATCTATAAATCAATTGAATCACTAAGCGAATGTTACTATCGTTTGCTTAACTAATTTGAAATCATATATATTTAATAAACACGTTTTAAATATACGTTTGCAAATCATTTATATATTTAGTTCTATCAATTAACATTCCGACTTATTGTATATATTCAAATTTATTCTTTAAAAGGTTTCATCTATAACATAAAATGTTTTCAATATTATGAACTAAATAATATCTTATCAAAAGACACGAGACAATCATTGCATTAAAAGTTAAGCAGGAATTTCTAATAACCTTTGTCCAATTATCGTTAATTGACACATTTGTTCTTACATGCAAATCACTTTACCATTTTTCGAATATTGTTAAAATGGAAAGATTTCTCAAATCAACGTGGACCTCACAACAGAGACCCTTAATCATATCACAATGTATCAGATAATTCAATTATTTGATATTATACATTTAATACTTTGTTAACATTTTCAAGTTATATATATATATATATATATATATATATATATATATATATATATATATATATATATATATATAATCATATCCATTTATATAATGGTTCGTGAATCGTAAGAATTTGGTCAAAGGGTAAGTGAATACATAAACATAGTTCAAAGTTTTTGAGATTTCAACATTACAGACTTTGCTTATCGTGTCGAAAACATATAAGGATTAAGTTTAAATTTGGTCGAAAATTTCCGGGTTGTCACAAGGAGTTCGACCCCCCGTTGACTACATATTAACCCACAATTTCGTCCATGTCATGAAGTTCCACCCACGACACCTTTCTCACATCGCGTTGGGGGGGAGGGGTAAAGGGGAGGGGGTTTTACCGCCCATGTCGCGTATGGGATTGGTGCGGATTTCCTCCTGGACACGCAATTGGGGCGGGTATAATTGTGTAGGAGATGAACGCGTGGGTGGTTAAGTCCTCCCTGAGTGATCCTATCAGCTGTAAAAAAAAGATGCTTATCCCTTGATCTCTTTCCTATATATATATATATATATATATATATATATATATATATATATATATATATATAGGGGCAGGATCAATGGAGGGAAGCGGGGGGAAGCAAAAAAAAAAAAAAATTTCGTTTTTTTGAATTTTTTTTTTCCGGCATCAAGATCACACAAAAATATGAACATTTAGAAGAGACACTTCGTGATGAATGTTATTATTTAGGCGAGAAAACGATCGACAAAAATAACATTCAAGATAATATTGTTCGTGAAGAATATGAACGTTTTTTTTTCCTTCATGTTTTGTGAAGTAAAATTTAGCCCGATTTAGAGTTTAGGGTTTAGGGTTTAGGGTTTGGTATTTTGGGATTATTCCATAAACCCAAAACACCAAACCCTAAACCCTAAACTCTAAACCGTTCGTGTTAAAAACTCAATCTATATCCTAAATCTAAACCCTAAACCCTAAATTTATAAACCCTAATATCTAAACCCTATAAACCCTAATATCTAAACCCCAATAGCTAAAACCTCAACATACGCTCGAAAAACACGATGATTGTTATATATTACTTCTTCGAGCGTTTTCCCGCCAAAATAAAAACATTGATCACAAAGTGTCTCTGCTAAATGTTCATATTTTCATCCCATCTATAATGTTCGTGAACAAAGTTTTTTCAAAAAACGAAAAAAAAAATTTTGCTTCCCTCCGCTTCCCCCCGATTGGTTACTTCCCTCTTTATCCTACCAATATATATATATATATATATATATATATATATATATATATATATATATATATATATATATTCTAAACCCTAAACCCTAAATTTATAAACCCTAATATCTAAACCCTATAAACCCTAATATCTAAACCCCAATAGCTAAAACCTCAACATACGCTCGAAAAACACGATGATTGTTATATATTACTTCTTCGAGCGTTTTCCCGCCAAAATAAAAATATTGATCACAAAGTGTCTCTGTTAAATGTTCATATTTTCATCCCATCTATAATGTTCGTGAACAAAGTTTTTTCAAAAAACGAAAAAAAAAATTTTGCTTCCCCCCGCTTCCCCCCGATTGGTTACTTCCCTCTTTATCCTACCAATATATATATATATATATATATATATATATATATATATATATATAGTGTACATATATACAACGTTATATGAAAAACATCTTGAAATAACATAAGTATTTATTGAAAAGTAAGATTTGAAATACATTTTTGAATCTAAACAAAGTAAAATAATATTTTTCTCAATAATCATTTTTTTAAACCTATTATATATGTATAACATCTTTTTTAAAGTGAACTACATATTAATGGTGTTCAGAAATAGTTACATAAAAGATTCATTAAATTAACCTGATTTTTATTATTTCAAATTAATTTTCAATAATGAAAAATGTTTTATACGGAGTAGTAGACGAAATGATTTTTTTAAGTATCAAAATAATATCAGTTCGAGTTGTTTGTAATACATACATTTATGTACAATAACACGATATTCACACACACACACACGCGTATATATATATATATATATATATATATATATATATATATATATATATATATATATATATATATATATATATATATATATATATATATATATATAGGGCTGGATCAATGGGGAAGTAACCAATCGGGGGAAGCGGGGGGAAGCAAAAAAAAAAAAAATCGTTTTTTTTTTAATTTTTTTTTCCGGCATCAAGATCACATGAAAATATGAACATTTAGAAGAGACACTTCGTGATGAATGTTATTATTTAGGCGGGAAAACAATCGACAAAAATAACATTCAAGATAGTATTGTTCGTGAAGAATATGAACGTTTTTTTTTCATGTTTTGTGAAGCAAAATTTAGTCCGATTTAAAGTTTAGGATTTAGGGTTTAGGGTTTAGGGTTTAGAGTTTAGGGTTTAGGGTTTGGTGTTTTGGGTTTATGGACCTAAACCCTAAACTCTAAACCCTAAACCGTTCGTGTTAAAAACTCAATCTAAATCCTAAATCTAAACCCTAAATCTAAACCCTAAACCCTAAATATCTAAACCCTAATATCTAAACCCTATAAACCCTAATATCTAAACCCCAATAGCTAAAACCTCAAAATACGCTCGAAAAACACGATAATTGTTATATATTACTTCTTCGAGCGTTTTCCCGCCAAAATAAAAACATTTATCACAAAGTGTCTCTACTAAATGTTCATATTTTCATCTCATCTATAATGTTCGTGAACAAAGTTTTTTCAAAAAACGAAAAAAAAAGTTTTTACTTCCCCCCGCTTCCCCCCGAATGGTTACTTCCCTCTTGATCCTACCACTATATATATATATATATATATATATATATATATATATATATATATATATATATATATATATATACCACTATATATATATATAAAATATATTTCATCTAAATACACGCATATATATATATATATATATATATATATATATATATATATATATATTGGTAGGATCAAGAGGGAAGTAACCAATCGGGGGGAAGCAAAATCTTTTTTTTTCGTTTTTTGAAAAAACTTTGTTCACGAACATTATAGATGGGATGAAAATATGAACATTTAGTAGAGACACTTTGTGATAAATGTTTTTATTTTGGCGAGAAAATGCTCGAAGAAGTAATATATAACAATTAACGTGTTTTTCGAGCGTATGTTGAGGTTTTAGCTATTGGGGTTTAGATATTAGGGTTTAGATATTAGGGTTTATAGGGTTTAGATATTAGGGTTTAGAAATTTAGGGTTTAAGGTTTAGATTTAGGGTTTAGATTTAGGATTTAGATTGAGTTTTTAACACGAACGGTTTAGAGTTTAGGGTTTAGGGTTTGGTGTTTTGGGTTTATGGAATAAACCCTAAACCTTAAATCCTAAACTCTAAATCGGGTTAAATTTTACTTCACAAAACATGAAGAAAAAAAAACGTTCATATTCTTCACGAACAATATTATCTTGAATGTTATTTTTGTCGATCGTTTTCCCGCCTAAATAATAACATTCATCACGAAGTGTCTCTTCTAAATGTTCATATTTTCGTGTGATCTTGATGCCGGAAAAAAAAATTCCAAAAAAACGAAAAAGAAAAATTTGATTCCCCCGCTTCCCCCCTATTGGTCACTTCTCCATTGATCCTGCCCATATATATATATATATATATATATATATATATATGACCGGCCCAACGCATATACAATATATACATTTGCACAGTGCCATATCTTTTAGGGGGCAAAAAAAGGACTAACTTGTTATTTGTTGAACTAAGGTCCAAAAGAGATTAAAGAATTAGGGCCCAAAAGAAGAAAAGCAATTGACAGCTCAATATACGCACGTCGCTTTTTATTTGTGTAAAATATCCTAGCAATCGACAGCCTTCATCAAAATTATTCAATCGGTTTGAAATTCTGCTTCATGTCTTCATCGATCTGTAATTTTTATGCAAGTATAACTGTATAAACTATAAAGTATGCTATCGTGGTTATAACTCATTAACTCTTATCACGGCTCATGGGTGTTAATAAAGTATGCTATTGGTATTGTAGTTATAGTTTATAAAGTATGCTTCACTTCTACTTCATCGATCTGTGCCTAAATGTCTAGTGGCTAATGTAGTGATCTTAATTAAATCATATTGCTCATGCCTGATCTAGTAAAATCTATTGGTGTTAATTTTACCCTCAGTATCAACAAATGATTACACAGCAATCGGACGATGAATTGGAGAGAGGTATGGAGGCGACGATTTGGGAATGATGGGTGGTGGTGAGGGTGTAAAAAAGTCTGTTCTTTTTTGAGTAAATTAGTAGAGAAATCAAATTATTAATGGGGAAACGAAATTAACAGAGGTTGGTTGAACAAATGTCGTTTTACTTATTTTAATGAAGCTAACGACACATTTTGAGAGGAAAATTAGTATAAAAGAGAAATTTTAGTATAAAAGAGAAATCAAATTATTAATGGGGAAACGAAATTAACAGAGGTTGGTTGAACAAATGTCGTTTTACTTATTTTAATGAAGCTAACGACACATTTTGAGAGGAAAATTAGTATGAAAGAGAAATTTTATTTGTAGTAAAATAGTGCTTAATGTTCATTGTTATTTTTACTCACGGGTGTTAATTTTTTTTATAACTAATTGTCTTGCTTTGTAATTTTGTATGTTGATGTAAGTATGAAATATGTTGCCATTAGTTTATTATTGCAAAGTGCAAACTTGCAATTAATTAATTTTTTTATGATTATTGATTTGTATGCTGTTTTATTTTTATAATAAGATATAAGATTGATTCAAGTATTGTTGTATGGTTATTGATTTGGTGAATAGGATTAGGAATGCCTCCTAAACAATTATCAAGTTATGAAAAACGTAAGAGAAAAAAACAAGATGAATAAATGAAAAAGTCTCAAACTAGTGTACTACATAAGTTTTCAAATAAACCGGTTCTTGAAAAATTATCTACGATCCACAATGTCACAACAAAGATTGAGTGAATTGGTGATGCTGACTATTGAGAATGAAATCTTAGAGAGTATAGACTTTGTAGAGGTAATTAAACAATTTGCTACCAAAAATGTGAGAAGACCTTCAAAAATAATTGGTTAACTATTACGGTATGTAAATCTAATGCTAAATTCGTTATGATTATTGAAATGACGTTAATTGTCGTTTTTTAAATAGCTTATATTATTCGTTAGGGCATTAAGGCCTTTTTTTTTCCCTTCGTTTGGGACACTCAAATTCTTCGGGATCGGCCGTGTGTGTGTGTGTGTGTGTGTGTGTGTGTATATATATATATATATATATATATATATATATATATATATATATATATATATATATATATAGAGAGAGAGAGAGAGAGAAGAAAGAAAGAAAGAAAGAAAGTTAACATTTTCTTTATCTTGAATAAATATATATACTAGTGAAATGACTCGTGGAACCACGTATTTGGTTGAACGAAACAGTTTCATGATATGTTTTAGGAATTAAGTGAATGTAAATGCTAAAGTCGTTTAGTTTAATGACTCGTAAAACCACAGATTCTGACTAAGAGACTTGTCGTTGTTTTTACAAACATATAGAGACATGTATATTCGCATACATATGTAACGTAGTTAATCTCTTAAAGAGAATTCATATTTGAATATTAATAATATAATAATAATAATAATAATAATAATAATAATAATAATAATAATAATAATAATAATAATAATAATAATAATAATAAAGTTTACTTGAAAAGACCTGTGATGAAGCTTAGAGTAGATGAAAAATTTCATTAAAAGATGGTGTAGAAAATGATTGAAACTATTTTTTGAGGAGATAAATTTGAATTCTTTGTAAAAGAGAGTTAGTAAAGGCGTGCAATTCGTTTGAGTTTCTAGGGTTTTAATTTGATTTGAGAAAAGGGGGATATTTTGAGGACGACGATTTGTATCCGTATATGCTTTTTGATTTAGCGAATATATTGCGGAGCACGGGGGTAATTTTATTTACCATATAAAAAAACAAATACTCCGTAAATTACAAAAGAAATAAAGGCTGCATCTTTTGTTAATTTATATCTTAATCATAATTAATTGTAAATATTAAATTTTAATTGTAAATTAAATTGATTTATGATATCATCCAAGTGGTATAGATTTTTTTTTTATTTTCTTTTTTATTTTTTTCAATGAAGGAAAATAACTATTTATGATGTTATCATTTTAATATTAACTATAGATAGATAGATTAAACCAAAAAAGTTAAAAGTCATATATGTATTTTTCTAAAAACAAATACAACATGGTGTTAAAAAGGCTATAAAGAGACAATTCATTATTGTTAAAAAGGATTACAGCTTGTTGAAAATGAAAGGGAAAAGTGAAACAAATTTGACCTTCTAGTTGTATCTTCAAAATGATGCGGGTTCTTGACCCTTTCTTAACAGTGTATGCTTTTACGATAATATTCAATTTATTTATTTATATATTGATTAATGTCATTTTGCCTTTCTTTTTGTCTTTTTTGTGGCTTCTATTTTTTTATAAAATTAAAAATATTTGTGATATTTATAATTAATAGTTTATAAATTTATATATGTTAGGTATGTTATTTTTTGTTAGGTATGTTACGGGTAAATATTTAATTGAAAACATATATAAGGAGTAGTTTTGTACCAATCATCGATATGTCTATTATTGTTTTAAACTATTAATATAGTATAAAAAATATATATAATAAAATCATGTATTGGTACTTTCAGCAGCAACAGATGATATTTTCATGACTCGTTTAAACTAATTGTTTAAATTGATATCACATTTAAGGAAATATATATAAAATCACCAAGTCCATCCTATGTTATAATGTTTATATCGCTTACGCTAGTAATTAACCTTGACAGTTATAATAACATTAAATAAAGGATTTTGCTAACGATAATTCTTAGAGCTATTGTTTATACTCTTTAAACAGTTCTATATAGTGGTAATTGATTAATTTAGTTGTGACGACTGCATAATTGAAAAGCTGTTTAAAACGTGTTAACGACGGCACTAAATATTTTAACGACGACTACAAACAAAAATATGTAACATATGCTTTTAACCGGTGTCTAATTGTGTGTTGTTGTTATCCCCTACCATGTTTTTGACGTCAGTTCGTTGGGTAAATATTTTTGATTCGGTGGATAAATATTTTTGATTCGTTGGAAAACAACCCAATATATAGGACTTGTTTGTCAACAAGCTATTTAGAACTTTTAGGAGCTTCTAGCTTTTAGCTATTATGAGAACTCATATCAAATAAAATATTCCGTTTCGTTTCAAGAGATTAAAGTTTTTTGAGGGAGGAAAAAGCGAAAGCTAAAAGCTACAAGAACTAGCGTTTACTTTTTAGCTAATATCTTTTTATTATTTTTCTTTTTTACACAGTTTCAACTACTCTGCCAAACAATTAAATAGATATAAAAAGCTAGTAATAGTTAACAGCTACAAGCTACCAACTACTAGCTAAAAATAACCTACTATTTTTACAAACATACCTTATAATCTACCAATTTTTCTTGCATGTTGTCTTTAACTAGTTATAATACATCAATCAAGAAAACAGTTATTTTTTTTTCCTTCTATATATTTTAGTAACAGTTACTCCGTAGATGTAAACAATACTCCGTATAGATCTAAGCATATCTATTGGCCAACATATTGAGTTTGCAAATTTTATTTAAATTTTAAATCTACTATAATAGATAAAAAAAAAATATTGCGAAAAAACAATAACACTAAAATCAAAAAACTTTCATCAAACGATGAAATGACCTATCAAAGATACAAGATGAACCCGACAAAGCTTAGCACTAGAAAGCACAACCAAAACTTGAAAAAGCCAAACTCAAACAAAAACAACTAACTAACCGCGAGTCAAGCCGGATCAAAGGATAACAATACGAGGACAAGCCATAGCGACAAAAGCCCAACAAAGCACAAAAAGCCTAAACATACGTAAAGGGCAAACCAAGGCTACAACAAAATATCATGAACCAGAAGCCAAGAAACCACGCAAATCGTGATAACATCATCAGTCCATTAGTAAACGAAACTGGCGCATCGATTAAGAAAGCTTTCTACCATTCCTTGGGCCCGATATGATAACCTTTCTGACAACCTTTTCTAAATTAATGTGATAAAATAAAATATAATGAACTCTTCAATCATCAATGTAATACGAACATTGAATAGAAAAAATAAAAATATAAAAAAATAAATAAAAACATAAAACTAGCGTCTCAGTTCAGGGGTTAAAGGCGGTGGTTTTTGATAGTGGCTTAAACAAGTCTCCGGGTCCTGGTGGTTTTACGGCCGGATTTTTTAAAGCGGCTTGAGACGTTATTGGACATAATATTACCGCTGCTGTGTGACAACCCGAAAATTTCCAACCAAAGTTAAACTTTATCTTTATATTATTCCGACACGAAAAGCAAAGTTTGTTAAATTAAATCTCAAGAATTTTAAATTGTGTTCATACATTCATTATAACCTCGACCAAATTCCGACGATTCACGAACCGTTATATATAAATAAATATGTATATATATGTATATATATATTATAACTTGAGAATATTAATAAAGTATTAAACGTATAATACTTTACATGAACGTATTTGTTTCAATATGTTTATCGATGGAATTAGAAGATAATATCAAATGATTGATTTATCAGATACATTGTGATATGATTACGGGTCTATGTTATGAGGTCCACTGTAATTTAAGAAATATATTCTTTTTGACAACATTCAGAAAATGGTAAAGTGATTTATAAGTAAGAACGTGGAGTGTAAATAACTTAGATGTTGAATATCGACAACTTAAGTAACTCGACATTTTTTATTAAGATGATTTCATACGTTTATTTAACCTTTGAACTTTATCGCATGCTTCACCAACAGACTGTAATTAAAAAAACTTGAAACCTATTACGAATATATATGATTTTACTTTTCTAAAACGTTTTATGATATAACGATTTCCATTATTTTAACCTTTAAACAAAATGATTCTTAAATATATTTAGTTTTGGAAAAAAAAATTATCATATTTATTTGATTTAGTTTCAAACGTACAAAAACATTTTCAGTTTAAAAAGAACTTTATTATTAAAACGTATATAACTATAATAAATATCTAGAACCACTTTTGACAACTCATTACTTAACCAGTATGATAAAGATAACGATATTTATATTTTATTCTATTAAATATATATAACGATTTAAATTAATATTATATATATTTAAACGCGTATTATACGTACATAGTTTTATACTTTTACTATACTTAAACTTTACCTTTACTTTATTTTTACTTTACTTTAACTTTAATAATTCATACTTTAATAATTCATACTTTAATAATTCACTTTAATAATTCATACTTTAATAATTTACTTTAATAATTCATACTTTAATAATTTACTTTAATAATTCATAATTTAATAATTCACTTTAATAATTCAAAAATTTATTATAAATAGAATTCAATAGTTTCATTATTTCATAGAAACTTAAAAATATTTTTTCTCTAAATTCTCTCAATCGATTTACATATATATATTTACTCCGTATTATTTCAAGATATTATTAGTATACATAAAATATTACGACGAAGTGCTGTCCGAGTGATTTCGAAATTATTTTTCGAGCGGGATAGAGCTAAGGAAATTATGGGTTATAGCTATGGAGGTTATGGGTATGGTTCGGGAGTTTTGCTCGTAAGTCAAACTAGTGTTTATCATCTCCGTTGCGTTTACGTACCTTTCCTGCAATATTGAATCTCAATATTGATACGTGAGTACTCATAATTTAACTTTTACATACTAATAGTGTATCCCTGACTAGTGCTCGAGTATATAAGATTATGCATGTTTGTACTTTTGATATTGCCTTTAGTTAGGTTATGTTGAATCCTGAATTAGTTATATATGCGATTGAGATAAGGTATAAGATATGCATGTCGTTGGAAAACTAGCGAAAATTTGAGAACTTTTCATTTAGATATCGAATGGTTTCGATGAACGGTTTAGAAGTTATAGTCAACTGAATTTTTGTATTATTATTAAAAATGATTATTATTATCGTCGTTATTATCGTCGTTATAATCTTATTATTATTATTATTATTATTATTATTATTATTATTATTATTATTATTATTATCATTGTCGTTATTAATAAAAGATATTATTGTTATTTTTATTATTATTACTATCGTTATTATCGTTAAAGTTATAATTAGTATTATTATTATTATTATCTAATTATTATTATTATTATTATTATTATTATTATCATTATTATTATTATTATCATTATTAATACATATCATTATTTAAAAATGGTTATTGTTATTGTTATTATTATTATTATATTATCATTAAAATAATTATTTGTATTATCGTTAATAATTTCATAGTAATTATCATTATTAGTATTATTGTAATTAAAACTAATATTAGTAACACCTAATTATTTTGATTACTATTATTATCATTATTATGAACACGATATAAAAGACGATTAAAAGCTATTAAACGAAACGATTAGGAAATAATGAGTAAGAGTATCATGATGAAATTAAAATATTATAAGATATTGATTTAGATAAAATTATCGTTCTTATTATTTTTATTATTACTATTATTATTAAAAGTATCGTTAGTATTAAAACTATTATTTTAACAAAAATTATCATTTTAATAGAAATGTCATTGTTACTATAAAATATCATTATTATTATCATTTTAAATAGAATTATTATTTTAAAAATAATATTAAAAAGTATCGTAAATATTAAAGTTATCATAATTAGAATTATCGTTTTATCATAATGTCATCTTAGTAATTATAAATATTGATATTTTTATAACAATAATTATTATTACAAAATAATACAACTTTTACTTACTATTATTATATATATTATTTTATCAAATAAATATGTGATACAAACATATTTTACTACGTGTAATAAATTACTTTAATAATACCTATCATATTATCTTTATGATATTAAATGAACTCTATAAATTTTATTACTTAATATATAAAAAAGTATATTTTATTATATAAATTTTAATATAAAATGTTATTTATTAATAAATGAATTATATTATTTACTCTAATAAATCTTTTAAAAATATTTAAAAATATAAAACGACGATATTTAAAATATATTATAATCATGTATAAATTTTGAAAATCATTTTGAGTCAAATTGACTTTTGTTGACTTTTGCATATTAGTCTCGAGCATTAGAATTGTGGTACACTATGACCTGACCTAATTGTTAGACAAATATTGACCAACATATAAATATATATAATTAATTTAGGTTCATGAATCCGAGGCCAACCTTGCACTTGTTCATTGACGTTATATGTATTTTTACTATGAAATACAGTATGGTGAGTTTCATTTGCCTTTTTACCCTTTATATTTTTGGGCTGAGAATACATGCACAATTTTTATAACTGTTTTACGAAATAGACACAAGTAATCAAAACTACATTATATGGGTGAATGATCGAAGCTGAATATGCCCCTTTTGCTTGGTAGCCTAAGAATTAGTAAACCGATCTACTAATTGACGCGAATCCTAAAGATAGATCTATTGGGCCTAACGAACCCCATCCAAAGTACCGGATGCTTTAGTAGTTCGAATTCATTTTTATCATGTCCGAAGGATTTCCCGGAATGATAGGGGATATTCTTATATGCATCTTGTTAATGTCGGTTACCAGGTGTTCACCATATGAATGATTTTTGTCTCTATGCATGGGACGTATATTTATGAGAACTGGAAATGAAATTCTTGTAGTCTATTAAAATAATAGAAATGAATGATTATGATAAACTAATGAACTCACCAACCTTTTGGTTGATACTTTAAAGCATGTTTATTCTCAGGTGTTAAAGAAATCTTCCGCTGTGCATTTGCTCATTTTAGAGATATTACTTGGAGTCATTCATGGCATATTTTGAAAGATGTTGCATTCGAGTCGTTGAAATTCATCAAGATTATTATTAGGTCAATTATAGTTGGATGTATTATGAAATGGTATGCATGCCGTCAACTTTCGTTGTAAAGAAATTTTGTCTTTTAGAAACGAATGAAATGTGAAATGTCCCGTTCTTATTGATTAAAAACGTTCCATATTAATTGATTTCGTTGCGAGGTTTTGACCTCTATATGAGACGTTTTTCAAAGACTGCATTCATTTTAAAACAAACCATAACCTTTATTTCATCAATAAAGGTTTAAAAAGCTTTACGTAGATTATCAAATAATGATAATCTAAAATATCCTGTTTACACACGACCATTACATAATGGTTTACAATACAAATATGTTACAACAAAATAAGTTTCTTGAATGCAGTTTTTACACAATATCATACAAGCATGGACTCCAAATCTCGTCCTTATTTAAGTATGTGACAGCGGAAGCTCTTAATAATCACCTGAGAATAAACATGCTTAAAACGTCAACAAAAATGTTGGTGAGTTATAGGTTTAACCTATATATATCAAATCATAATAATAGACCACAAGATTTCATATTTCAATACACATCCCATACATAGAGATAAAAATCATTCATATGGTGAACACCTGGTAACCGACATTAACAAGATGCATATATAAGAATATCCCCATCATTCCGGGACACCCTTCGGATATGATATAAATTTCGAAGTACTAAAGCATCCGGTACTTTGGATGGGGTTTGTTAGGCCCAATAGATCTATCTTTAGGATTCGCGTCAATTAGGGTGTCTGTTCCCTAATTCTTAGATTACCAGACTTAATAAAAAGGGGCATATTCGATTTCGATAATTCAACCATAGAATGTAGTTTCACGTACTTGTGTCTATTTTGTAAATCATTTATAAAACATGCATGTATTCTCATCCCAAAAATATTAGATTTTAAAAGTGGGACTATAACTCACTTTCACAGATTTTTACTTCGTCGGGAAGTAAGACTTGGCCACTGTTGATTCACGAACCTATAACAATATATACATATATATTAAAGTATGTTCAAAATATATTTACAACACTTTTAATATATTTTGATGTTTTAAGTTTATTAAGTCAGTTGTCCTCGTTAGTAACCTATAACTAGTTGTCCACAGTTAGATGTACAGAAATAAATCGATAAATATTATCTTGAATCAATCCACGACCCAGTGTATACGTATCTCAGTATTGATCACAACTCAAACTATATATATTTTGGAATCAACCTCAACCCTGTATAGCTAACTCCAACATTCACATATAGAGTGTCTATGGTTGTTCCGAAATATATATAGATGTGTCGACATGATAGGTCGAAACATTGTATACGTGTCTATGGTATCTCAAGATTACATAATATATAATACAAGTTGATTAAGTTATGGTTGGAATAGATTTATTACCAATTTTTACGTAGCTAAAATGAGAAAAATTATCCAATCTTGTTTTACCCATAACTTCTTCATTTTAAATCCGTTTTGAGTGAATCAAATTGCTATGGTTTCATATTGAACTCTATTTTATGAATCTAAATAGAAAAGTATAGGTTTATAGTCGGAAAAATAAGTTACAAGTCGTTTTTGTAAAGGTAGTCATTTCAGTCGAAAGAACGACGTCTAGATGACCATTTTAGAAAACATACTTCCACTTTGAGTTTAACCATAATTTTTGGATATAGTTTCATGTTCATAATAAAAATCATTTTCTCAGAATTACAACTTTTAAATCAAAGTTTATCATAGTTTTTAATTAACTAACCCAAAACAGCCCGCGGTGTTACTACGACGGCGTAAATCCGGTTTTACGGTGTTTTTCGTGTTTCCAGGTTTTAAATCATTAAGTTAGCATATCATATAGATATAGAACATGTGTTTAATTAATTTTAAAAGTCAAGTTAGAAGGATTAACTTTTGTTTGCGAACAAGTTTAGAATTAACTAAACTATGTTCTAGTGATTACGAGTTTAAACCTTCGAATAAGATAGTTTTATATATATGAATCGAATGATGTTATGAACATCATTACTACCTTAAGTTCCTTGGATAAACCTACTGGAAAAGAGAAAATTAGATCTAGCTTCAACGGATCCTTGGATGGCTCGAAGTTCTTGAAGCAGAATCATGACACGAAAACAAGTTCAAGTAAGATCATCACTTGAAATAAGATTGTTATAGTTATAGAAATTGAACCAAAGTTTGAATATGGTTATTACCTTGTATTAGAATGATAACCTACTGTAAGAAACAAAGATTTCTTGAGGTTGGATGATCACCTTACAATATTGGAAGTGAGCTAGCAAACTTGAAAGTATTCTTGATTTTATGTAACTAGAACTTGTAGAATATATGAAGAACACTTAGAACATGAAGATAGAACTTGAGAGAGATCAATTAGATGAAGAAAATTGAAGAATGAAAGTGTTTGTAGGTGTTTTTGGTCGTTGGTGTATGGATTAGATATAAAGGATATGTAATTTTGTTTTCATGTAAATAAGTCATGAATGATTACTCATATTTTTGTAATTTTATGAGATATTTCATGCTAGTTGCCAAATGATGGTTCCCACATGTGTTAGGTGACTCACATGGGCTGCTAAGAGCTGATCATTGGAGTGTATATACCAATAGTACATACATCTAAAAGCTGTGTATTGTACGAGTACGAATACGGATGCATACGAGTAGAATTGTTGATGAAACTGAACGAGGATGTAATTGTAAGCATTTTTGTTAAGTAGAAGTATTTTGATAAGTGTCTTAAAGTCTTTCAAAAGTGTATGAATACATATTAAAACACTACATGTATATACATTTTAACTGAGTCGTTAAGTCATCATTAGCCGTTACATGTAAGTGTTGTTTTGAAACCTTTAGGTTAACGATCTTGTTAAATGTTGTTAACCCAATGTTTATAATATCAAATGAGATTTTAAATTATTATATTATCATGATATTATGATGTACGAATATCTCTTAATATGATATATATACATTAAATGTCGTTACAACGATAATCGTTACATATATGTCTCGTTTAAAAATCATTAAGTTAGTAGTCTTGTTTTTACATATGTAGTTCATTGTTAATATACTTAATGATATGTTTACTTATCATAGTATCATGTTAACTATATATATATCCATATATATGTCATCATATATTTTTTACAAGTTTTAACGTTCGTGAATCACCGGTCAACTTGGGTGGTCAATTATCTATATGAAACATATTTCAATTAATCAAGTCTTAACAAGTTTGATTGCTTAGCATGTTGGAAACATTTAATCATGTAAATATCAATCTCAATTAATATATATAAACATGGAAAAGTTCGGGTCACTACAGTACCTACCCGTTAAATAAATTTCGTCCCGAAATTTTAAGCTGTTGAAGGTGTTGACGAATCTTCTGGAAATAGATGCGGGTATTTCTTCTTCATCTGATCTTCAAGCTCCCAGGTGAACTCGGGTCCTCTACGAGCATTCCATCAAACCTTAACAATTGGTATCTTGTTTTGCTTAAGTCTTTTAACCTCACGATCCATTATTTCGACGGGTTCTTCGATGAAATGAAGTTTTTCGTTGATTTGGATTTCATCTAACGGAATAGTGAGATCTTCTTTAGCAAAACATTTCTTCAAATTCGAGACGTGGAAAGTGTTATGTACAGCCGCGAGTTGTTGAGGTAACTCAAGTCGGTAAGCTACTGGTCCGACACGATCAATAATCTTGAATGGTCCAATATACCTTGGATTTAATTTCCCTCGTTTACCAAATCGAACAACGCCTTTCCAAGGTGCAAATTTAAGCATGACCATCTCTCCAATTTCAAATTCTATATCTTTTCTTTTAATGTCAGCGTAGCTCTTTTGTCGACTTTGGGCGGTTTTCAACTGTTGTTGAATTTGGATGATCTTCTCGGTAGTTTCTTGTATAATCTCCGGACCCGTAATCTGTCTATCTCCCACTTCACTCCAACAAATCGGAGACCTGCACTTTCTACCATAAAGTGCTTCAAACGGCGCCATCTCAATGCTTGAATGGTAGCTGTTGTTGTAGGAAAATTCTGCTAACGATAGATGTCGATCCCAACTGTTTCCGAAATCAATAACACATGCTCGTAGCATGTCTTCAAGCGTTTGTATCGTCCTTTCGCTCTGCCCATCAGTTTGTGGATGATAGGCAGTACTCATGTCTAGACGAGTTCCTAATGCTTGCTGTAATGTCTGCCAGAATCTTGAAATAAATCTGCCATCCCTATCAGAGATAATAGAGATTGGTATTCCATGTCTGGAGACGACTTCCTTCAAATACAGTCGTGCTAACTTCTCCATCTTGTCATCTTCTCTTATTGGCAGGAAGTGTGCTGATTTGGTGAGACGATCAACTATTACCCAAATAGTATCAAAACCACTTGCAGTCCTTGGCAATTTAGTGATGAAATCCATGGTAATGTTTTCCCATTTCCATTCCGGGATTTCGGGTTGTTGAAGTAGACCTGATGGTTTTTGATGCTCAGCTTTGACCTTAGAACACGTCAAACATTCTCCTACGTATTTAGCAACATCGGCTTTCATACCCGGCCACCAAAAATGTTTCTTGAGATCCTTGTACATCTTCCCCGTTCCAGGATGTATTGAGTATCTGGTTTTATGAGCTTCTCTAAGTACCATTTCTCTCATATCTCCAAATTTTGGTACCCAAATTCTTTCAGCCCTATACCGGGTTTCGTCTTCCCGAATATTAAGATGCTTCTCCGATCCTTTGGGTATTTCATCCTTTAAATTTCCCTCTTTCAAAACTCCTTGTTGCGCCTCCTTTATTTGAGTAGTAAGGTTAGTGTGAATCATTATATTCATAGATTTTACTCGAATGGGTTCTCTGTCCTTTCTGCTCAAGGCGTCGGCTACCACATTTGCCTTCCCCGGGTGGTAACGAATCTCAAAGTCGTAATCATTCAACAATTCAATCCACCTACGCTGCCTCATATTCAGTTGTTTCTGATTAAATATGTGTTGAAGACTTTTGTGGTCGGTATATATAATACTTTTGACCCCATATAAGTAGTGCCTCCAAGTCTTTAATGCAAAAACAACCGCGCCTAATTCCAAATCATGCGTCGTATAATTTTGTTCGTGAATCTTCAATTGTCTAGACGCATAAGCAATCACCTTCGTTCGTTGCATTAATACACAACCGAGACCTTGCTTTGATGCGTCACAATAAATCACAAAATCATCATTCCCTTCAGGCAATGACAATATAGGTGCCGTAGTTAGCTTTTTCTTCAATAACTGAAACGCTTTCTCTTGTTCATCATTCCATTCAAATTTCTTCCCTTTACGCGTTAATGCAGTCAAGGATTTTGCTATTCTGGAAAAGTCTTGGATGAACCTTCTGTAGTAACCAGCTAGTCCTAAAAACTGGCGTATGTGTTTCGGAGTTTTCGGGGTTTCCCACTTTTCAACAGTTTCTATCTTTGCCGGATCCACCTTAATACCTTCTTTGTTCACTATGTGACCGAGGAATTGAACTTCTTCCAACCAAAATGCACACTTTGAAAACTTAGCGTACAATTCTTCCTTCCTCAATACTTCTAACACCTTTCTCAAATGTTCACCGTGTTCTTAGTCATTCTTTGAGTAAATAAGTATGTCATCAATGAAAACAATGACAAACTTGTCAAGGTATGGTCCACACACTCGGTTCATAAGGTCCATGAACACAGCTGGTGCATTAGTTAAACCAAACGACATGACCATAAACTCGTAATGACCGTAACGTGTTCTAAAAGCAGTCTTTGGAATATCATCTTCTTTCACCCGCATTTGATGATACCCGGAACGTAAGTCAATCTTTGAATAAACAGACGAGCCTTGTAGTTGATCAAATAAGTCGTCGATTCTCGGTAGTGGGTAGCGGTTCTTGATGGTAAGTTTGTTCAACTCTCGGTAGTCGATACACAATCTGAATGTACCATCTTTCTTCTTGACAAACAAAACAGGAGCTCCCCACGGTGATGTGCTTGGTCGAATGAAACCACGCTCTAAAAGTTCTTGTAATTGGCTTTGCAGTTCTTTCATCTCGCTGGGTGCGAGTCTGTAAGGAGCACGAGCTATTGGTGCAGCTCCTGGTACAAGATCTATTTGAAATTCTACGGATCGATGTGGGGGTAATCCCGGTAATTCTTTCGGAAATACATCGGGAAATTCTTTTGCAACGGGAACATCATTGATGCTCTTTTCTTCAGTTTGTACTTTCTCGACGTGTGCTAGAACAGCATAGCAACCTTTTCTTATTAGTTTTTGTGCCTTCAAATTACTAATAAGATGTAGCTTCGTGTTGCCCTTTTCTCCGTACACCATTAAGGGTTTTCCTTTTTCTCGTATAATGCGAATTGCATTTTTGTAACAAACGATCTCTGCTTTCACTTCTTTCAACCAGTCCATACCGATTATCACATCAAAACTCCCTAACTCTACTGGTATCAAATCAATCTTAAATGTTTCGCTAACCAGTTTAATTTCTCGATTCCGACATATATTATCTGCTGAAATTAATTTACCATTTGCTAATTCGAGTAAAAATTTACTATCCAAAGGCGTCAATGGACAACTTAATTTAGCACAAAAATCTCTACTCATATAGCTTCTATCCGCACCCGAATCAAATAAAACGTAAGCAGATTTATTGTCAATAAGAAACGTACCCGTAACAAGCTCCGGGTCTTCCTGTGCCTCTGTCGCATTAATATTGAAAACTCTTCCGCGGCCTTGTCCATTCGTGTTCTCCTGGTTCGGGCAATTTCTAATAATGTGGCCTGCTTTCCCACATTTATAACATACTACATTGGCATAACTTGCTCCGACACTACTTGCTCCGCCATTACTCGTTCCGACACCATTTGTTCCTTTCGTTCTATTAACCCCTGGTCTGTAGACCTCACACTTTGCCGCGCTATGACCATTTCTTTTACACTTGTTGCAAAATTTGGTGCAGAACCCCGAGTGATACTTTTCACACCTTTGGCATAGCTGCTTCTGATTGTTGTTGTTGTTGCGGTTATTATTGTTATTGGGATGATTATTGTAGTTGCTGTTGTTGTTGTTGTTGTTGTTGTTGTTGTTGGGCCGTTTGTTGTAGTTGCGATTGATGTTGCGATTGTTGGGATAATTGTTGCGATTATTGTTGTAATTGTTGTTGTTGTTGTATTGGTGATTCTTATCACCGTTTTCCTCCCACTTTCTTTTGACTTGCTTCACATTGGCCTCTTCAGTAGTCTGTTCTTTAATTCTTTCTTCAATCTGGTTCACTAGTTTGTGAGCCATTCTACATGCCTGTTGTATGGAGGCGGGCTCGTGTGAACTTATATCTTCTTAGATTCTTTCTGGTAATCCTTTCACAAACGCGTCGATCTTCTCT
Organism: Rutidosis leptorrhynchoides; assembly: GCF_046630445.1. NCBI lineage: Eukaryota > Viridiplantae > Streptophyta > Magnoliopsida > Asterales > Asteraceae > Rutidosis > Rutidosis leptorrhynchoides. The sequence goes on from NC_092343.1 coordinate 60,024,340, forward strand.
TCCTCATCTTCGAACGCTCCCGGACACAATAGGCACAATTCTGTGAATCGTCTTTCGTATGTGGTAATATCAAATCCTTGGGTTCGTAACCCTCTAAGTTCTGTCTTGAGCTTATTGACCTCGGTTCTGGGACGGTACTTTTCGTTCATCAAGTGCTTGAATGCTGACCACGGTAGTGCGTACGCATCGTCTTGTCCCACTTGCTCTAGATAGGTATTCCACCATGTTAACGCAGAACCTGTGAAGGTATGCGTAGCGTACTTCACTTTGTCCTCTTCAGTACACTTACTTATGGCAAACACCGATTCGACCTTCTCGGTCCACCGTTTCAATCCGATCGGTCCTTCGGTTCCATCAAATTCCAAAGGTTTGCAAGCAGTGAATTCTTTGTAGGTGCATCCTACACGATTTCCTGTACTGCTAGATCCAAGGTTATTGTTGGTATGTAGCGCAGCCTGTACTGCGGCTATGTTTGAAGCTAGAAAAGTACGGAATTCCTCTTCATTCATATTCACGGTGTGTCGAGTAGTCGGTGCCATTTCCTTCAAAATAGTCCAATGGAACAAGTTAATCATACAGAATATTAAGAGTAGTTAATAGTATTTCGTAGCATAATATGAACTCATTTATAAAAGCTTTTTCTTCATATTAGCGTTTTATAAGTTTAAATTCGGGTAGTACCTACCCGTTAAGTTCATACTTAGTAGCTAATATACAATTCAACTACTACAATTCTATATGAAAAACTGATTATAATAATATTTCGCGTTCAAACTTTTACAAAATATTTTACAAATTTACAATATCGCTTATTTTACATATAGCATGAAATATAGCACACAATAAATTTGATACAAGATGGTTGTGAAGATAATTCTGGCTAGTACACAAGTCGTTCAGCAAAGGCAATAAAGACACGTAATTCATACGTCCAGAAACAAGTCATGCATTCTGGTTTTACTAGGACTACTTCCCATCCTTGGTCTTGTGAAACATAACCGTTATGGCCGTTGATAAGACAGCGTGTTGTAACGTCGTCAAAGGGACGAGGGTTACGTAATGTCCAACAGTCCCGTAATAATCTAAAAACCTCATTTCTTACCCCAATTACCGACTCCGTCACTTGTGGGAACTTTTTGTTTAATAGCTGTAGCCCGATGTTCTTTTTCTCACTTTGGTGAGAAGCGAACATTACTAACCCATAAGCATAGCATGCTTCTTTATGTTGCATGTTAGCCGCTTTTTCTAAATCATGAAATCCTATATTCGGATACATTGAATCAAAATAATTTCTTAACCCGTTGCGTAAAATAGCATTTGGGTTCCCCGCAATATATGCGTCAAAGTAAACACATCGTAACTTATGGGTTTCCCAATGTGATATCCCCCATCTTTCAAACGAAAGTCTCTTATAAACCAAGACATTCTTGGAATGTTCTTCGAATGTCTTACAAACTGATCTCGCCTTAAATAGTTGTGCCGAGGAATTCTGACCGACTCTAGACAAGATTTCATCAATCATGTCTCCGGGTAGGTCTCTTAAAATATTGGGTTGTCTATCCATTTTGCGTTTTTATACTGTAAAATAGACAAGAGTTAGATTCATAAAAAAAATACTTATTAATACAAGCAATTTTTACATATATCATAAAGCATAAGCACACTATATTACATATATTACACCACATGAATACAACTATCTTATTCCGACTCGCTTGTTTCTTCTTCTTCGGTTTTGGTTCGTTTTGCTAAGTTTCTAGGGATATATGATTTTCCCCTAATACGAGCCGTCGTTATCCACATTGGTTTAGAAAAACCTGGTGGTTTAGAGGTTCCCGGGTCATTGTTACAACTTAAGGACTTCGGGGGTTGACGATACATATAAAGTTCATCGGGATTGGAATTAGATTTCTCTATTTTTATGCCCTTTCCCTTATTATTTTCTTTTGCCTTTTTAAATTCAGTTGGGGTAATTTCTATAACATCATCGGAATTCTCGTCGGAATCCGATTCATCGGAGAATTGGTAATCCTCCCAATATTTTGCTTCCTTGGCGGAAACACCATTGACCATAATTAACCTTGGTCGGTTGGTTGAGGATTTTCTTTTACTTAACCGTTTTATTATTTCCCCCACCGGTTCTATTTCTTCATCCGGTTCCGATTCTTCTTCCGGTTCCGATTCTTCTTCCGGTTCCTACTCTTCTTCCGGTTCCTCTTCGGGAACTTGTGAATCAGTCCACGAATCATTCCAATTTATATTTGACTCTTCATTATTATTAGGTGAGTCAATGGGACTTGTTCTAGAGGTAGACATCTATCACATAATATCAAACACGTTAAGAGATTAATATATCACATAATATTCATATGTTAAAAATATATAGTTTCCAACAAAAATGTTAAGCAATCATTTTTAAAGAAAATACGGTCGAAGTCCAGACTCACTAATGCATCCTAACAAACTCGATAAGACACACTAATGCAAATTTTCTGGTTCTCTAAGACCAACGCTCGGATACCAACTGAAATGTCCCGTTCTTATTGATTAAAAACGTTCCATATTAATTGATTTCGTTGCGAGGTTTTGACCTCTATATGAGACGTTTTTCAAAGACTGCATTCATTTTAAAACAAACCATAACCTTTATTTCATCAATAAAGGTTTAAAAAGCTTTACGTAGATTATCAAATAATGATAATCTAAAATATCCTGTTTACACACGACCATTACATAATGGTTTACAATACAAATATGTTACAACAAAATAAGTTTCTTGAATGCAGTTTTTACACAATATCATACAAGCATGGACTCTAAATCTCGTCCTTATTTAAGTATGTGACAGCGGAAGCTCTTAATAATCACCTGAGAATAAACATGCTTAAAACGTCAACAAAAATGTTGGTGAGTTATAGGTTTAACCTATATATATCAAATCATAATAATAGACCACAAGATTTCATATTTCAATACACATCCCATACATAGAGATAAAAATCATTCATATGGTGAACACCTGGTAACCGACATTAACAAGATGCATATATAAGAATATCCCCATCATTCCGGGACACCCTTCGGATATGATATAAATTTCAAAGTACTAAAGCATCCGGTACTTTGGATGGGGTTTGTTAGGCCCAATAGATCTATCTTTAGGATTCGCGTCAATTAGGGTGTCTGTTCCCTAATTCTTAGATTACCAGACTTAATAAAAAGGGGCATATTCGATTTCGATAATTCAACCATAGAATGTAGTTTCACGTACTTGTATCTATTTTGTAAATCATTTATAAAACCTGCATGTATTCTCATCCCAAAAATATTAGATTTTAAAAGTGGGACTATAACTCACTTTCACAGATTTTTACTTCTTCGGGAAGTAAGACTTGGCCACTGTTGATTCACGAACCTATAACAATATATACATATATATTAAAGTATGTTCAAAATATATTTACAACACTTTTAATATATTTTGATGTTTTAAGTTTATTAAGTCAGCTGTCCTCGTTAGTAACCTATAACTAGTTGTCCACAGTTAGATGTACAGAATTAAATCTATAAATATTATCTTGAATCAATCCACGACCCAGTGTATACGTATCTCAGTATTGATCACAACTCAAACTATATATATTTTGGAATCAACCTCAACCCTGTATAGCTAACTCCAACATTCACATATAGAGTGTCTATGGTTGTTCCGAAATATATATAGATGTGTCGACATGATAGGTCGAAACATTGTATACGTGTCTATGGTATCTCAAGATTACATAATATATAATACAAGTTGATTAAGTTATGGTTGGAATAGATTTATTACCAATTTTTACGTAGCTAAAATGAGAAAAATTATCCAATCTTGTTTTACCCATAACTTCTTCATTTTAAATCCGTTTTGAGTGAATCAAATTGCTATGGTTTCATATTGAACTCTATTTTATGAATCTAAATAGAAAAGTATAGGTTTATAGTCGGAAAAATAAGTTACAAGTCGTTTTTGTAAAGGTAGTCATTTCAGTCGAAAGAACGACGTCTAGATGACCATTTTAGAAAACATACTTCCACTTTGAGTTTAACCATAATTTTTGGATATAGTTTAATGTTCATAATAAAAATCATTTTCTCAGAATTACAACTTTTAAATCAAAGTTTATCATAGTTTTTAATTAACTAACCCAAAACAGCCCGCGGTGTTACTACGACGGCGTAAATCCGGTTTTACGGTGTTTTTCGTGTTTCCAGGTTTTAAATCATTAAGTTAGCATATCATATAGATATAGAACATGTGTTTAGTTAATTTTAAAAGTAAAGTTAGAAGGATTAACTTTTGTTTGCGAACAAGTTTAGAATTAACTAAACTATGTTCTAGTGATTACGAGTTTAAACCTTCGAATAAGATAGTTTTATATATATGAATCGAATGATGTTATGAACATCATTACTACCTTAAGTTCCTTGGATAAACCTACTGGAAAAGAGAAAATTAGATCTAGCTTCAACGGATCCTTGGATGGCTCGAAGTTCTTGAAGCAGAATCATGACACGAAAACAAGTTCAAGTAAGATCATCACTTGAAATAAGATTGTTATAGTTATAAAATTGAACCAAAGTTTGAATATGATTATTACCTTGTATTAGAATGATAACCTACTGTAAGAAACAAAGATTTCTTGAGGTTGGATGATCACCTTACAATATTGGAAGTGAGCTTGCAAACTTGAAAGTATTCTTGATTTTATGTAACTAGAACTTGTAGAATATATGAAGAACACTTAGAACATGAAGATAGAACTTGAGAGAGATCAATTAGATGAAGAAAATTAAAGAATGAAAGTGTTTGTAGGTGTTTTTGGTCGTTGGTGTATGGATTAGATATAAAGGATATGTAATTTTGTTTTCATGTAAATAAGTCATGAATGATTACTCATATTTTTGTAATTTTATGAGATATTTCATGCTAGTTGCCAAATGATGGTTCCCACATGTGTTAGGTGACTCACATGGGCTGCTAAGAGCTGATCATTGGAGTGTATATACCAATAGTACATACATCTAAAAGCTGTGTATTGTACGAGTACGAATACGGATGCATACGAGTAGAATTGTTGATGAAACTGAACGAGGATGTAATTGTAAGCATTTTTGTTAAGTAGAAGTATTTTGATAAGTGTCTTGAAGTCTTTCAAAAGTGTATGAATACATATTAAAACACTACATGTATATACATTTTAACTGAGTCGTTAAGTCATCATTAGCCGTTACATGTAAGTGTTGTTTTGAAACCTTTAGGTTAACGATCTTGTTAAATGTTGTTAACCCAATGTTTATAATATCAAATGAGATTTTAAATTATTATATTATCATGATATTATGATGTACGAATATCTCTTAATATGATATATATACATTAAATGTCGTTACAACGATAATCGTTACATATATGTCTCGTTTAAAAATCATTAAGTTAGTAGTCTTGTTTTTACATATGTAGTTCATTGTTAATATACTTAATGATATGTTTACTTATCATAGTATCATGTTAACTATATATATATCCATATATATGTCATCATATAGTTTTTACAAGTTTTAACGTTCGTAAATCACCGGTCAACTTGGGTGGTCAATTGTCTATATGAAACATATTTCAATTAATCAAGTCTTAACAAGTTTGATTGCTTAGCATGTTGGAAACATTTAATCATGTAAATATCAATCTCAATTAATATATATAAACATGGAAAAGTTCGGGTCACTACAAAATGTTTGTAAAATGTATCATATAGAGGTCAAATACCGCGCGATGTAATCAACTATTGTGAATCGTTTATAATGTATATGAACGGGTCCTTTCATTTGGTATCAGAGCGGTGGTCTTAGCGAACCAGGTCTACATTAGTGTGTCTAACTGATAGTCGTTATGATGCATTAGTGAGTCTGGACTTCGACCTGCTTATCATTCTTAGTCTAGACACGTCTTACTGCATTGATTGCATGAACAGTGTATAGACAAAATTCATATCTTAGCATATCTATTACTGTAAACTTTGCCTGACATATCCCGTTAATTCTTCCATAATCTACGAAATCTTTTGCGCTATATATATAGATATTCTATGTAATTAGAATACCACCCGATAGCTGAAAAATCATTTCATATCGAAAAATCCTTTATTCAATCGAACGAAATGGAATTCGTCATTAGTTCAAGTCCCTCGAATTCCGATATGGAATCCCACTCAAGCTCTGAAAGCAGTGTGACTGGAATGGATCAACCAATCAGCCATCATCTATTTTGGATGAATTGGGGATGGGTTTGTAGCCTCCTCAATCATTGGAGACAAGAAGAAGGCGATCCTTTCCATCCACCATATTGCCCTCTTGGCGAAGAACCTGAAGCACTTACCGGCGAACCTGTCCGAAACACCATTTTCTCTCTCATTTCCAGAGTATCTCGTCACGATTATATACTACATCAAATTCTAGATTTTATTTATCCGCTCGTCCAAACCGACAATCACCCCGGTGTAATAGAAGAAGTCAACGAGCTTCGCGCTCGGGTAGTGGCTTTGGAGAATATGGTGCAAAGGTTACAAACACCAGCAGCAGCACCAGCAGCATAACCAGTACTACCATCATCAACGCCAACAGTTTCATTACCACCCCCAACTGCAACCGCGTCGTAAACCTCAACTTTACAATCTGTCCCAAGAGCACCAATGTCATACGCCCTGTAGATACCAAGGAATACCAACAACAACAAACGATGAAGTGTTGATTCATAACTTCATTGGAGAAACACTCCGCGTCGATTATGTAATCTCTAAAGTCTTAGAGATTATCTATTCTAACCCTAACTATAAATCAGATGAGTGAATCGAAATGATAGAAGGAATAGTAGAAACCCTGACAAGAATGATGCGTGATTTATAAGCTAGACTTGTTTTACCAACAGCATCAACAGTACCGTAGCATCACCATCACAGTCAGTGCCGTCAGTGTCATCAGAATCAGCAGCACCTATAACATCACAAACTCCATCAGTTCAAGAATCACCGTGGACGTCATTACTAATCAATAACGCGTATATTGTATCAACGAGTTATGAAGTATTAACTCATTCCCTCTGAAGAAATTATATGTATATTATATATATATATATATATATATATATATATATATATATATATATATATATATATATATATATATAAATTTTGAGATCAAAATAAATCTTTCGTACTAAGCTATTATGTATGAATTAAATAAGGGTAAATACTACTCGATTAAATTCATATTACTAATATGCTAAGATGTACATCCTTCCTTAACAACTTAACCATCGTTAACTACAATCTCTGTTTTAATTCAATAAATTCCATCTCATAATAAATCAAGTGTATTATTCAAATATATGTTTGATTTTACACTTGCATCATCGATGTACTCGAAACTTTTCAAATAACATCATTCGTACTTTGCGAAATTCACAAGAATTTCAAGAACCGAACATCATACATCAACAAATAACGAAGTATTGATTCATAATTTTAATGTCATTAAAGAAATACTCCGTAAAAGTTATGTAATTTTTAAAGCCTTTAGGGATTATTCAATTCTAGTTTCAACCTTAAATCAAATGAGTTTAATTTAACATTAACTCATTAAATCTATGTTACATCTGAAGAAAATATACATATATATATATTTTCATAAAGACTGTAATAAAATTCTTTTGTACAAAATATTAATTGTGAAATTTTTTTAACGGGTAGGTAATACCTGAGAGATATATAAATTCACAATTAATATGTTACATTCTTCGAATCTGATTCAGCAAATCATCCATTATACTCCCTACTTTCACAACAATATACATTCTTTATAGAAATCAAAACAACCATACTCATTTAAAATTTAATTACATATTCTGATTTTGAAATCTCATAATTCAACTCGAGATATGACCAAAATCATCACTCTTAGATCCTTACATCTTTCACAAGCTATACTTTGACTTCAAAACTGTGTTAGAACATCATATGTATATTAACGATTACAATCTGTGTTCAAAACCCTTCGAAATTCCTGAAGACACTTCAAATAATGAACAATCGAGATGATGATCCAACCACATATTAACCACAGTCTTGCATCTGAAAAGCTTTCGAAACCAGAGTCATAATTTAACACGTATCCGTGTCAGACCCTTTGGCATTTATTAGCAAAAATAACTTTGCGATTCCTTTTCAAATTAGTCAGTTTTGTCACAGCTCCAGCAAGTCAACTTCGACTTTTCAGTTGAAACAGTCTTATTATAACCTTGATATAGACGTTGCCCTTTCGTCATCGTTACCGGAGAACCTTTTATGTCTCACCACATTAGCAATAAACTTACCAACAACTTCACTGATCTTTGACTTTTCGAAAAATCATTATATTTATCGAAACCCCATCATTTACTCATCCGCATCTTGTAACAAGAATTGTCATGCCAATTACTGGGAATCAGCAATCAGTATTTTGAAATCTTGCAGCATGTCTCCGCCAACGGTTATAGGTATATATATAACGTCTATCTCCTAGACTTATATACTTCGAATGTGAAGTTTCTGTAAAATACCCTAAACTGCGAACTAGTTCTCCGAAGTTTGGAAAATGCTGATGAAGCAGCAAAAACTGTAAACGACCTTAACAATCAAAAGTTTGATAATAAAGGATAGTGTGTTAGAAAAGCTCAGAAAAAGAGAAGGTTTGGAACTGGAAAACGGATTAAACAAACCATGAAGGAGGCTGTGGACAAATCACAAAGACTAAACCTGCCTTTAAAGAATCCAAATGATTCAGTGTCTGCTGAAATTATTATCAAATACCTTACTCCTGACTCTAAACCTTTGTGAATAATATTTTTCATCATCCTCTGATCTTAGATATTCTAAGATATCATCATATCTTTCATTATAAATATCTTCAATGTTTCTGAAGATATCTTCATAACTATTGTTATTCAAAATCATTTATCTCTTTGCGCTATATGTGTTACATCATAAAAGAAACTATTTTAGTTTCTAAATTCTGAAAAATTCAAATTTAAAATATGTATACTATTGAAGTAGTGTTAGGAACTGAAGCATGAGTTAGTTTAATATAATGACACTTGATCAACCTGATTATATTACAGTAAAGTCATGCTGAGTTTTTAAATGGAACGTGATAATTCACAGATCATAACATCATCATGTGCCATGTTACACGACTCTTGTATTCTATTTAACCTCTAAAATATTAAGAAAATATTTCTTGATGATTCGGTCTTTTCCAGGGTATTCTGGTAATTTAACAAATCAAGACCGTGCCATTACCATTTCCTTCTTAGAACATTAACAATATTTATTTCGAAATTTATATCTGTGAATTATGGACCATTACAAGCGATGCTTAATCGCAAGAAGAAGAAACGAAAGGACAAAGCTCCAAAATAGAAATTGGAGTATAAATCGCAGCAAATAGGAGGGAGTATTAACTGTGGATGACAATGATTATAGAAGACAGAAGAAGGGACTTTGAAGTATAAGGGAAGATATAAAATCCAACAAAAATCTAGAAATTACAAACCATATATATCGATGCATATAGCAATATAAAGATACGGGAGAACTAAAAACACTATAAAACCAAGAGTATAGTAGAAGTAAATAGATTCTTCCGGCGGCAGATGAAAAAGAAGAATGACATATATGAAAGTTAGGAGTATATCAAGAATCAGAACTGGATGGAGCATATTAGCGAATGCTATAAAGTATGAACTGAGGGAGAAAGAATAAAAGGTGTGAGTTATGGAAACAAGGAAACAAAGGGGGTGGATATATAGTAAAATATCCGACAGAGAAATCAAAACAGATTATCGCATTTAATCAAAGCGGATCCTAACTTCCTTAATTATCGAAGAACGAAATCTTATTACGAAGATTTTCTCTAAATTCCTTGAATTCCGGAAATCAACCGTGACTATGTCATTGGTTAAAAAGAACGTGCATTTACTCATTTCATTCTTTTGTGATAACTTCACTCGTACTCTTCATAAAAATCAAATTGCTTTATCTATATTACTTGATGATAATAAAACTCTAATTTCCAACTCGTATACGTCATGAAAACATAATTATTGTCAGACATAACCATCCCATTTAAATTTCGGGACGAAATTTCTTTAACGGGTAGGTATTGTGACAACCCGAAAATTTCCAACCAAAGTTAAACTTTATCTTTATATTATTCTGACATGAAAAGCAAAGTTTGTTAAATTAAATCTCGAGAATTTTAAATTGTGTTCATACATTCATTATAACCTCGACCAAATTCCGACGATTCATGAACCATTATATATAAATAAATATGTATATATATGTATATATATATATATATATATATATATATATATATATATATATATATATATATTATAACTTGAGAATATTAATAAAGTATTAAACGTATAATACTTTACATGAACGTATTTGTTTCAATATGTTTATCGATGGAATTAGAAGATAATATCAAATGATTGATTTATCAGATACATTGTGATATGATTACGGGTCTATGTTATGAGGTCCACTGTAATTTAAGAAATCTATTCTTTTTGACAACATTCAGAAAATGGTAAAGTGATTTATAAGTAAGAACGTGGAGTGTAAATAACTTAGATGTTGGATATCAACAACTTAAGTAACTCGACATTTTTCATTAAGATGATTTCATACGTTTATTTAACCTTTGAACTTTATCGCATGCTTCACCAACAGACTGTAACCAAAAAAACTTGAAACCTATTATGAATATATATGATTTTACTTTTCTAAAATGTTTTATTATATAACAATTTCCATTATTTTAACCTTTAAACAAAATGATTCTTAAATATATTTAGTTTTGGAAAACAAAATTATCATATTTATTTGATTTAGTTTCAAACGTACAAAAACGTTTTCAGTTTAAAAAGAACTTTATTATTAAAACGTATATAACTTTTATAAATATCTAGAACCACTTTTGACAACTCATTACTTAACCAGTATGATAAAGATAACGATATTTATATTTTATTCTATTAAATATATATATAATGATTTAAATTAATATTATATATATTTATACGCGTATTATACGTACATAGTTTTATACTTTTACTATACTTAAACTTTACCTTTACTTTATTTTTACTTTACTTTAATTTTAATAATTCACTTTAATAATTCATACTTTAATAATTCACTTTAATAATTCATACTTTAATAATTCACTTTAATAATTCATACTTTAATAATTCACTTTAATAATTCATACTTTAATAATTCACTTTAATAATTCAAAAATTTATTATAAATAGAATTCAATAGGTTTCATTATTTCATAGAAACTTGAAAATATTTTTTCTCTAAACTCTCTCAATCGATTTACATATATATATTTACTCCGTATTATTTCAAGATATTATTAGTATACATAAAATATTACGACGGAGTGCTGTCCGAGTGATTTCAAATTTTTTTTTCGAGGGGGGGTAGAGCTAAGGAAATTATGGGTTATAGCTATGGAGGTTATGGGTATGGTTCGGGAGTTTTGCTCGTGAGTCAAACTAGTGTTTATCATCTCCGTTGCGTTTACGTACCTTTCCTGCAATATTGAATCTCAATATTGATACGTGAGTACTCATAATTTAACTTTTACATACTAATAGTGTATCCCTGACTAGTGCTCGAGTATATAGGATTATGCATGTTTGTACTTTTGATATTGCCTTTAGTTAGGTTATGTTGAATCCTGAATTAATTATATATGCGATTGAGATAAGGTATAAGATATGCGAACTTTTCATTTAGATATCGAATGGTTTCGATGAACGGTTTAGAAGTTATAGTCAACTGAATTTTTGTATTATTATTAAAAATGATTATTATTATCGTCGTTATTATCGTCATTATAATCTAATTATTATTATTATTATTATTATTATTGTTATTATTATTATTATTATTATTATTATTATTATTATTATTATCATTGTCGTTATTAATAAAAGATATTATTGTTATTTTTATTATTATTACTATCGTTATTATCGTTAAAGTTATAATTAGTATTATTATTATTATTATTATCTAATTATTATTATTATTATTATTATTATCATTATTATTATTATAATTATTAATACATATCATTATTTAAAAATGGTTATTATTATTGTTATTATTATTATTATTATATTATCATTAAAATAATTATTAGTATTATCGTAATTATTTAATAGTAATTATCATTATTAGTATTATTGTAATTAAAACTAATATTAGTAACACCTAATTATTTTGATTACTATTATTATCATTATTATGAACACGATATAAAAGACGATTAAAAGCTATTAAACGAAACGATTAGGAAATAATGAGTAAGAGTATCATGATGAAATTAAAATATTATAAGATATTGATTTATATAAAATTATCATTCTTATTATTTTTATTATTACTATTATTATTAAAAGTATCGTTAGTATTAAAACTATCATTTTAACAAAAATTATCATTTTAATAGAAATGTCATTGTTACTATAAAATATCATTATTATTATTATCATTTTAAATAGAATTATTATTTTAAAAATAATATTAAAAATTATCATAAATATTAAAGTTATCATAATTAGAATTATCGTTTTATCATAATGTCATCTTAGTAATTATAAATATTGATATTTTTATAATAATAATTTTTATTACAAAATAATACAACTTTTACTTACTATTATTATATATATTATTTTATCAAATAAATATGTGATACAAACATATTTTACTACGTGTAATAAATTACTTTAATAATACCTATCATATTATCTTTATGATATTAAATGAACTCTATAAATTTTATTACTTAATATATATAAAAATATATTTTATTATATAAATTTTAATATAAAATGTTATTTATTAATAAATGAATTATATTATTTACTCTAATAAATCTTTTAAAAATATTTAAAAATATAAAACGACGATATTTAAAATATATTATAATCATGTATAAATTTTGGAAATCATTTTGAGTCAAATTGACTTTTGTTGACTTTTGCATATTAGTCTCGAGCATTAGGATTGTGGTACACTATGACCTACCTAATTGTTAGACAAATATTGACCAACATATAAATATATATAATTAATTTAGGTTCGTGAATCCGAGGCCAACCTTGCACTTGTTCATTGACGTTATATGTATTTTTACTACGAAATACAGTATGGTGAGTTTCATTTGCCTTTTTACCCTTTATATTTTTGGGCTGAGAATACATGCACAATTTTTATAACTGTTTTGTGAAATAAACACAAGTAATCAAAACTACATTATATGGGTGAATGATCGAAGCTGAATATGCCCCTTTTGCTTGGTAGCCTAAGAATTAGTAAACCGATCTACTAATTGACGCGAATCCTAAAGATAGATCTATTGGGCCTAACGAACCCCATCCAAAGTACCGGATGCTTTAGTACTTTGAATTCATTTTTATCATGTCTGAAGGATTTCCCGGAATGATAGGGGATATTCTTATATGCATCTTGTTAATGTCGGTTACCAGGTGTTCACCATATGAATGATTTTTGTCTCTATGCATGGGACGTATATTTATGAGAACTGGAAATGAAATTCTTGTGATCTATTAAAATAATGGAAATGAATGATTATGATAAACTAATGAACTTACCAACCTTTTGGTTGACACTTTAAAGCATGTTTATTCTCAGGTGTTAAAGAAATCTTCCGCTGTGCATTTGCTCATTTTAGTTATATTACTTGGAGTCATTCATGGCATATTTTGAAATACATTGCAATCGAGACGTTGAAATTCATCAAGATTATTATTAAGTCAATTATAGTTGGATGTATTATGAAATGGTATGCATGCCGTCAACTTTCGTTGTAAAGAAACTTTGTCTTTTAGAAACGAATGAAATGTTTGTAAAATGTATCATATAGAGGTCAAATACCTCGCGATGTAATCAACTATTGTGAATCATTTATAATGTATATGAATGGGTCCTTTCATGCTGTTCGTAGCTTTTTTTCATAATGGGAAGTTTTTATTGAGCATAAACATACCATCATTGCACTGCTCCCTAAAGTCTCTACTCTGAGTAAGGTTACGGACTATCGTCCAATTTTTTGTTGTAATGTTCTTTACAAGTTTATTAGTAAATTATATATCACGAATCGTATAATGGGCTGTCTAGACAATGTTGTTAGTGCCAAATAGTCGGCTTTTATTTTGGAAAGACGTATATTAGATAACATTTTTCTTACTCAGGAGTTGATGAAAAATTATCATATAGACTACGTATGATACTGAGGATTGGCATTTTTTAGAGATTGATATTTAAAAAGCGTTCAAGATTGATATTTAAAAAGCGTATGATACTGAGGATTGGCATTTTTTAGAGTCGATATTGGGATGATTTGGGTTTCCAAGCAAGATGGTGGGTTGGATCATGACATGTGTACGATCTACGTCGTTTTATATTTATATTAATGGCGAGCTTCACAGATATTTTCATGGTAAATGATGTAGTGACCCGAACTTTTCCATGATTATATATTATATGAGATTAATATTTACATGAATAAATGTTTCCAACATGTTAAGCAATCAAACTTGTTAAGACTTGATTAATTAAAACGGATTTTTGTGTTAACGTTTGACCACCCAGTTTGTCCGATGATTCACGAACGTTATAACTTGTATATGACATGATACTATATATATGAACATATATATATATATATATATATATATATATATATATATATATATATATATATATATATATGTTTAACATGATGAAATGATAATTAAGTATCTCATTATGTATATTAACAATGAACTTTATGCATAAAACAAGACTACTAACTTAAGAAATTCAAAACGATATCTGTACGTAACGATTATCGTTTCAATAACGTCTTAATATTTATATATCATATTAAGACATATCAGTACATCATGTTATCATGATAATGTAGCAATTTAACATCTCATTAATTATAATAACAATGGGATTAATTACATTTAAAGAAATCGTTAACTTAAAGGTTCCGAAACAACATGTACATGTAACGACGAACGATGACTTAACGACTCAGTTAAAATGCATATACATATAGTGTATTAAGATGTATTACTACACTTTTGAAAGACTTCATGACACATATCAAAGTACTTCTACTTAACGAAAATGCTTACAATTACATTCTCATTCATTTTCATCAACAATTCTACTAGTATACGTACAGTAGATGTACTCGTATTGTACGCAGCTTTTAGACGTATTTACTATTGATATATACCAATAAAAATCTGCTCTTAGCAGCCCTCATTTAGTCAACAAATATGTGGAACCATCATTTGGCAACTAGCATGAATTATTACACTAAAAATCAAACTACAACTTGCTTAAAAGGATACCATGGTTCACGAAATTTAGCACACACACATACACTTTCATTTTTCAATTTTCTTTCATCTATTTGATCTATCTCTTGTTATATGATGATGCTCTAAGTTTTATTCATCATATTCATCAAAATCTACATCAATCTAACTCATAAATCCAACCTTTGATCAACCTACAAAACAACTACTCAAGAACACTTCAATAACACTTTCAAGTTTACTAGTTTACTTCCAAGCTTTCTAATCCATTCCAATCAATCATCTAAGATCAAGAAACCTTTGTTATTTATAGTAGGTTATCTTTCTAATTCAAGGTAATATTCATATTCAAGCTTTGATTCAATTTCTATAACTATAACTATCTTAATTCGAGTAATAATGTTACTTGAACTTGTTTTTATGTCATGATTCTACTTCAAGAACTTTCAAGCCATCCAAGATTCTCTGAAGCTCTAGATCATTTCTTGTCATTTCCAGTAGGTTTACCTACTAAATTTTAGGTAGTAATGATGTTCATAACATCATTCGATTCATATATATATATAACTATCTTATTCGAAGATTTAAACTTGTAATCACTAGAACATAGTTTAGTTAATTCTAAACTTGTTCGCAAACAAAGTTAATCCTTCTAACTTAACTTTTATAATTAACTAAACACATGTTCCATATCTATATGATATGCTAACTTAATGATTTAAAACTTGGAAACACGAAGAACACCGTAAAACCGGACATACGCCGTTGTAGTTAAACCGGGGGCTGTTTTGGGTTGAATAATTAAAAACTATGATAAACTTTTAATTAAAAGTTGTTCTTCTGGGAAAATGATATTTCTTATGAACATGAAACTATATCCAAAAGTCATGGTTAAAAACAAAGTGGAAGTATGTTTTTCAAAATGGTCATCAAGATGTCGTTCTTTTGACGAAAATGACTACCTCTTTCAAAAATGACTTGTAATCTGTATTTTCGACTATAAACTTATACTTTTTCTATTTAGTTTCATAAATTTCAGTTCATTATGAAACCATAGCAACTTGATTCACTCAAAACGGATTTAAAACGAAGAAGTTATGGGTAAAACAAAATTGGATATTTTTGCTTGTTTTAGCTATGTGAAACTTTGTAACAAATCTATACTAATCATAACTTAACTAACTTATATTGTATTATACATGTATTCTAACATATATTATGTAATCTTGATAGACCATAAACACATATACAATGTTTTGACATATTATATCGACGTCATCTATATATATTATTTGGAACAACCGTAGACACTCTATATGCGGTAATGCTCGAGTTAGCTATACAGGGTTGAGGTTGATTCCAGAATAATATATATACTTTAAGTTGTGATCGAGTCTGAGACTTGTATACACTGGGTCGTGGATTGATTCGAGATAATATATCGATTTATTTCTGTACTACTAACTGTGGACAACTAATTGTGGACTATTAACATTAGACTGTTAACTTAACAAACTTAAGTCGTTAAAACGTAATAAAAAAATGTTGTGAATATATTTCGATCATACTTTGATATATATGTATATATTTGTTATAGGTTCGTGAATCGACCCGTGGCCAAGTCTAATTCTCGACGAATTAGAAATATGTGAAAGTGAGTTATCATCCCACTTTTAAAATCTAATATTTTTGGGATGAGAATACATACAGTTTTATAAATGTTTTACAAAATAGGCACAAGTAATTGAAACTACATTCTATGTTGAATTGCTATACCGGATATCGCCCTTGTTGAACTTGGTAACCCATGAATTAGTGTTTATTATAATTGCCACTAATTGACACGAATCCTAAAGGTAGATCTACGGGCTTTGACAAGCCCCAGTCAGAGAATTTAAACTGCTTTAGTACTTCAATTTTTCTCTACAGACGAGTGGTTCTGTTTTGGGGATATTCTCGATGCATTTTTGTTAATGTCAGTTACCAAGTGTTCAAACATATGAATGATTTTTATACAGATGGTTATTTATGAAGAATGAAATTTTGTGGCCTATTATTACGATTTGAAAAATATATAGGTTAAACCTATAACTCACCAACATTTTTGTTGACGTTTAAAGCGTGTTTATTCTCAGGTGATTATTAAGAGCTTCCGCTGTTGCATGCTAATTTAAGGACAAGAATTGTAGTCAGCATGCTTGTAATATATTGTTTAAAAACTGCATTCGGAGATTTAAATCGATGTGTAATATTATTGTAAACCATTATGTAATGGTCGTGTGTAAAACGTTATCTTTTAGATTATCATTACTTGATAATCTACATTATGGTTTTAAACCCTTATCGATAAAATAAAGGTTATGGTTTGTTTTAAAAACGAATGCAGTCTTTGTTAAACGTCTCATATAGAGGTCAAAACCTCGCAATGAAATCAATTAATATGAAACGTTTATAATTGTTATGAACGGGACATTTCAGTTGGTATCCGAGCGTTGGTCTTAGAGAACCAGAAAATTACATTAGTGTGTCTTATCGAGTTTGTTAGGATGCATTAGTGAGTCTGGACTTCGACCGTATTTTTCTTTAAAAACGATTGCTTAACACTTTTGTTGGAAACTATATATTGTTAACATGTAAATGTTATGTGCTATATTAATCACTTAACGTGTTTGAATTGTATGATAGATGTCTACCTCTAGTACAAATCCCATCGACTCACCTAATAATAATGAAGAGTCGAATGTATTTTGGGAAGATTCACAAATTCCGGAAGAAGAATAAGAACCGGAAGAAGAGGAACTGAAAGAAGAGGAACCGGAAGAAGAGGAGGTTCCGGAGGAGGAAATATTATGAACCGCAGAAAAACAGATAAATAAAAGAAAATCCCCAACCAATGGACCAAAGTTAAAAATGGTCATTGGTGTTTCCGCCAAGGAAGCAAAATATTGAGAAAATTATCAATTTTCTGATGAATCGGATTCCGATGAGGATTCCGATGATGTTATAGGAATTACCCCGACCCAATTTAATAAAGCAAAAGAAAATAATAAGGGAAAAGCTATCAAAATAGAAAAACCCGAGTCCAAAACTGATGAACTCTTTGTTAACATGAAAAACCCCGATGGTGTATACCGTAAACACCCGTACTTCTTAAATTTTAACTATAACCCGGGAACATCTAAGCCACCAGGTTTTTTTAGACCATTTGTAAAAACGGCGGCTCGCATTAGAGGAGCACCATGTATCCCTAGGAAATTAGCAAAACGAACTAAGTCCGAGGAGGAAGAAACAAGTGAGTCAGAATAAAGAGTTGTAATCATGCTGTGTAAAATATGTATTATAGTGTACTTGTACTTTTATGTTATATGTAAAAATTGCTTGCATTGTTTGTTAATTACCTTTTACAAATCTAATCCTCGTCTATTTTACAGTATAAAACACAAAATGGATGTTAAGGATAGACAACCGAGTATTTTAGAAGACCTAACAGGGATATGATTGATGAAATCTTGTCCAGAGTCGGTCAGAATTCATCGGCACAATTATTTATGGCGAAATTAGTGTGTCGAACATTTGAAAGATGTTCCAGGCATGCCTTAGTTTATAAAAGACTTTCCTTTGAGAGATGGGGTATATCACATTAGGGAGACCTTAAGTTACGCCGTGTTTTCTTTAAGGCATTAAGTGCGGGGAACCCAAATGCAATTTTACGCTACGGGTTGAGATCCTATTTTGACTCCACATATCCCAACATAGGACTTTGTTCTTTAGAAAGAGCTTCTAACATGCAACTTAAACAAGCATGCTATGTTTACGGGTTATTGATGTTCGCTTCTCACCAAATTGAGAAAAATAACATCGGATTACAACTGTTAAATAAAACATTCCCACAAGTGACGGATTCAGTAGTTGGAGTGAGAGGCAAGGTTTTTAAATTGTTACGGGGCTGTTGGGCATTACGTAACCCTCGTCCTTTTGACGACGTTACAACATGCTGTCTTGCCAACGAACACAACGGTTATTTTCCACAAGACCAAGGATGGAAAATAATACTAGTAAAACCCGAATACATGACTTGTTTCTGGACCTACGAATTACATGTCTTTATTGCCTTTGCTGAACGACTTGCGCTTAACTAGAATTGACTTCACAACTGCATTGTATCAAAGTTATTGTGTGCTATATTTCATGCTATATGTAAGATAACGGTATTGTAAGTTTGTAAAATATTGTATAAAAGTTTAAACGCGGGAAATATTATTATAATCAGTTTTTCATATAGAATTGTAGTAGTTAAATTGTATATTAGCTACTAAGTATGAACTTAACGGGTAGGTACTACCCGAATGAAAAATTATAAAACGCTAATATGAAGAAAAAGCTTTTATAAATAAGTTCATATTATGCTACGAAATATTATTGACTACTCTTAATATTCTGTATGATTAACTTAATTCTTTTGGCTATTTTTGAAGGAAATGGCACCGACTACTCGTCAGAACTTGAACATGAGCGAGGAAGACTTCCGTGTTTTCCTTGTAGCAAACATAGCCGCAGTGCAGGCAGCAATGCAAAATAACAACAATAATTCTGGATCTAGCAGTGGAACTAATTCCACAAGAAATCGTGTGGGATGCTCCTACAAAGAATTCACTGCTTGTAAACCTCTAGAATTCGATGGAACTGAAGGACCAATTGGATTGAAACGGTGGACCGAGAAGGTCGAATCGGTGTTTGCCATAAGTAAGTGCACTGAAGAAGACAAAGTAAAGTACGCTACGCATACCTTCACAGGTACTGCGTTAACATGGTGGAACACCTATCTCGAGCAGGTGGGACAAGATGCTGCTTACACAATACCGTGGTCAGCATTCAAACACTTGATGAACGAGCAGTACCATCCCAGAAACGAGGTCAATAAGCTCAAGGTAGAGCTTAGAGGTTTACGAATGCAAGTATTTGACATTACCACGTACAAATGATGATTCACAGAGTTGTGCCTACTATGTCCAAGAGAGTTCGAAGATGAAGAAGAGAAGATCGACGCATTTGTAAAAGGGTTACCAGAAAAGATTCAAGTGTGAAGACCCGGGAATTTCTGACCAAATTTAAACTTAATCTTTATATGATTTCGACACGATAAGCAAAGTCTATTAAACCGAGTCTCAAAATGTTGGAACTATTTTTCATAAATGCATTTGATCTTTGACTATTCCCGACGATTCGTGAACAATTATTTGTAAATAAATATGTATATATATTATATAAATATAAGTTTAAATAATAATTGGAAATAATAAAGTACAATCTAATCATCGGAATTAAATATTATCACAAGTTAAAAATATAAGTTGTTATATTATTATTAATAGTATTATTATCATTAATAATATTAATATGATCATAAGTAGTGACATTACTAGTAATATTATTGTTATCATTTTTATTATGATTATTAAAACTAATAAAATTATCAATCATTAGTATCATTATCATTAATATTATTATTATTATTATTATTACTAATATTATTATTAATATTATTATTAGTATTAGTATTATACTAGTATTATTATTAAGAATATTAACAATACAAATATAATTAAAATTCTATTTAATTACTAAAAATAAGTATGATATATAGTAAACAGATATATAAACGTGTGAATCTGTTATCCATCGTTATCATCAAAAATTCTTTCCATTCTTTACTCTATTTTTCTTTGATCTTCTTAAAGCACTTGTACGATCTGTTACAAAGTCACGATAGCAAACAAATTCTGTTGAAGGTCCTAATCCATAATTCTTTATATATATATATATATATATATATATATATATATATATATATATATATATATATATATATATATATATATTTTTCCACTAGTTGAAATTCTTTGTCTAAATTTGTTACAAGTCATTATCCAAAATCAATACAGACAATTAGCAATCAATTCATGTTGTACATCAATTATTTGATCACAATATATAATAACTACTACAATTAGTATGGAAGGAAGAGAATTTTTGAGAAAACAAGAACAGACACCACCTCCCCAACGACACCTTCACTTCACTAATCACCAATCGAGATCATTATGGACTGCTGTATTGCAGCTCCTGTATCGTCACAAACACCACTTTGATCACCTTGTTAACCACCTATACGAAGGCACCATCTCTTATTTCTGTTTCTATTTGCTTCCTATCGACACCGTTATTTTTTCGTTTTGTTTCGTTGTCGACCAAAACTTCATCACAATCACCACCAAACTAAACCACCACTTTCTTCAACCTCCTAACGCCACCAATCACCACCATCATCTCCGAAAATCATCACAGCCACTGCTATATATATATATATTTTTTTCTTGTTCGATCCTTCTGTGCAGCTGCACTCTTATGTTCCTGTTTTATGAAACGAGTAAAGACGATGAAGTCGATAATAAAAAGTAAATGATGAAAACGAACCTGATAAGTAGCGATGTTAAACAACGATTTGAAGCTACTCGTTTTTCTTTTCTTTCTCTTTCCTGACTTCTCTTCCTGATTACTCACTGAATACGAGTCTCACGTGTATGATTATATAAAGGGGACTAGATATTTTTTTGTTGTTGTCACCTTATCGTTAATTATTTGCATGGGGGACAACCCACACTCTCTATGGCCGACATTTTCAATTTTTTGATGTTGGGATGATGATTAAAAAATTACTAGTGATCGATAGGGCCCTTGGAAATGCTTTATTGAAATTAACTCAGAAGTATACAAGTTCTCGTGATATCCATTTTAAAGAAGGTTAAAAAAATGAATTTTTTTTCCTCTTTTGCTATTTGGGCCGCTAGGTGATAGTCTTTCTTTTTGGGCCGAAACCCAATTATAATTAGATGATGAGGTTATGGAATCGTAAGCGTGCGATAAGGTGACGAAGTAAGAATTATGATGGTGATAAAGATGATGTTAATCGAAGATGAGGTGATAATAATATCATTTTATGATGGGAGGATGAAAAATGGCGATAATGTTGATCATGATTATGATTAATATATGATAATGATGATGATAATTGATATGATGATGAGGAAACTTTGAAATGATGATGTTACGTGCATGATCGTGAGCGGCTATGATGAACGACGCATGATGACCATTAGGAGGGTATAATTCCCATTTTCATTAGTAATATAATTATCATTTTATAATAATAATGATATTATTATTATTATTATTATTATTATTATTATTATTATTATTATTATTATTATTATTATTATTAATACTATTATTATTATTATTATAAGTATTATTATTATAGGTATTAACATATAACATTTTATTTATTAGTATTATCATTATAAATAGTGCTATAAGTATTTTCATTTTATTTACAATATCATTATTTTTGAACAATATCATTATTATTATTATCATTTTTGTTACTACTAGTATCATTATTATTATAAGAACTATATAATTATCATGAATATTATTATTATTATTACAATAAAAATTAGTTGTATAAAAATATATTAAACAAACTATATCAATATTTTTATAATAAAAATTTATTGCTATTTATAATATATAAAATAAATATATTTAATTAAGTTATTAACATAAAAACTATTAAAACGTCATTTATATCACTAGTAATACATAAGTTTGTTCAATTACATTATATATGATAATATATATACACATGATATAGGTTCGTGAATCCGAGGCTAACTCTGCATTGTTCAGTATCTTCGTATGAATATTTTGTTTTACTCTTTACATTTTTGGGACTGAGTATACATGCGCTATTTTTTACAACTGCTTTATTAAATCCTTTTGAAATACATTTTTAACTGCGAATACATGAAATGCTTTTATAAATGTTTGACGAGATAGACACAAGCAAAACATTCCTCGAATGAATTATGTGGACGTGATAATTTCCACCATTGAATTATGTGGACGTGATAATTGCCACAATTGATATGAATATTTTTTCCCTGATTATTATTGCTTGGTAACCTAAGAATTAGGGAACATCACTAATTTTGAGAATTAGTGCACGCCTAATTGACGCGAATCCTAAAGGTAGCTACCAGGTTTAACACCCCCACCCAGAATGTTCACTAGGCGGAAGTGCTAGTGGGCGTGGTGTTTAGTACTTCGAAGTTTATATGATTATTATACAGACGAGATGTTCTGTTTTGGGGATATTATTATGGGCATTATATGTTAAGGTCGGTTACCAAGCCAAGCTATGAAAGCAATGAAAAGTGAATGTTATGTATCGAGAGAATGATTTTATACACAGGTTATGTGTATGTTATTTTTGTGCACAAGATATGTGTACGGTTACTAAGATTTATGAAAGATGATTTCGTACACGAGAAAGGTGTACTGTATTTAAAAGATATCGCATGTACATTACAGGTGGGTATAGGATTCGGGCCCATTTATACCATTCAGGATTTAAATCTTGTGGTCTATCAAAATGACGAATTTTTTTGTTTACGATAAACTTATAAACTCACCAACCTTTTGGTTGACACTTTAAAGCATGTTTATTCTCAGGTATGAAAGAAATCTTCTGCTGTGCATTTGCTTATTTTAGAGACATTACTTGGAGTCGATCATCGCAATGGGACCAGATGTTGGTGACTTCGTCCAGATGGATTTGGACGGGGTCTTTACATGTGGTATCAGAGCGGTGGTCTTAGCGAACCAGGTCATGCATTAGTGTGTCTAACTGATAGTTGTTTAGATGCAATAGTGGGTCTGGACTTTGACCGTGTCTGCATGTCAAAAGTTTTGCTTATCATTTCGTGTCGAAAATTACTTGCTTATCATCCTTAAAATTCTAAACACATCTTACTGCCTCTATTGCATAGATAGTGTATAGATAAATTCATATCTTAGCGTATCTGTTATTGTTACCTTTGCCTGACAGTTTCCGTAGATTCCTCCGTAACTTATGGGATTTTAGTATTATATATGCATATGTAAATTATGTATTGTACGGGTACTAATCTATATCCTATAATCTATTTCTTATCGAAAATCCTTCATCTGATCGTACGAGATGAATCCCTCAACCAGTTCGAGTCCTCAGATTCCGATAGCTATTCCGATAGTTATTCCGACAGCTATTCCGACATGGACGTTCACCTAAGCTCTGAAAGCAGCGTCACCAGAATGAATCAACCAATCAGCCATCCCCAATTTATCTGATGGGTTCGTAGTCGACTTAATCAATGGAGACGCGAAGAAGGCGATCCTTTCCACCAACCGAATTCACCTCTTGGCGAAGAACCTGAAGCACTTACCGGCGAACCTATCCGAAACACCATTTTCACCCTCATTTCCAGAGTATCTGGTCACGATTATATACTATCTCATATTCTAGATCTTATTCATTCGCTCGTCCGAACCGACAATCATCCCGAAGTAATAGAAGAAGTCAACGAGCTTCGCGCCCGAGTTGTAGCCTTGGAAAATATGGTACAAAATGTATCAGCTTCAGCAACATCAATACCAGTACCACCAACATCAATAAACAGCACCAGTACCATCAACAATCCATGCCTCAACATCTCATTCTGTACCTCCAGCATAATCATCGTACTACATGACATCCTACATCGATTATCTTCGTTCTACGTATCGTTATACCTCATTTATCTTCGTTCGTCATGACGATTATGTAATCTCTAATGTTTTGAGAGTATGTATTCTAGTTCAAACCGAAAATCAAATGAGCGTAATATCATATTAACTCATTAAATCCATGATTATAGCTGAAGAAAATATATATGTATATATGTTTTCATAAATATGGTAATTAAAAATTCTTTTGTACAAACTGTTAATGGTGAAAATATTTTAACGGGTAGGTAATACCCGAGGAATATTTAGATTTCACATTAATAAGTTACACTGTACATTCTTCGAATCTGATTCAACAGTCATTTACTATCCTATCTACATCCACAGATATACGAATCCGTTCACCACAGAATAACCATTTTCATACAATTTCATATTTGGATTTTGACCTATCAGAATCCAACAAGTGGCATAATGAAGAAAACATTGGACAAAAATAAAATTTGTTAGAAACAAACAATTTAACTAAGAGAAGAATTTTGATAAGAATCCACGTTAACTGTTCCTAGCTAACTGTTAATTCCATATTACATTTTATTTATCATAATTTATTTATCGCAATTTAATTATCGCAATTTATTTATCGCAATTTAAATTCTCGCAATTTTATTTTTCGTCATTTAATTTCTGTTATTTATTTTACGCACTTTAAATATCGGGACACGTATACAAGGTTTTGACATATCATATCGACGCATCTATATATATTATTTGAAATAACCATAGACACTCTATATGCAGTAATGACCGCGTTAGCTATACAGGGTTGAGGTTAATTCTACAATAATATATATAGTTTGAGTTGTGATCGAGTCTGAGACATGTACACGGGTCACGATACGTATTAATTAATTCAAATATAATATATTAAACTATATATGAATTATTGAATTACTAAATGTGGACTACCAATATTGGACAATTAAAATGAATTAAAATATTGATTATAACATATGAAACTAAACAATTCTTCAAGTTTGCCACTTGATCCCATCTTAAACCTCATTTGTATCTTGACGATTACAATCTGCGTTCAAACCTTTCATGATTCTTGAAAACACCTCAATCGAAAGGATGAACCAACCATACTTTACCTACAGAAGAAAAGATTGATACATATAGTTATGCACCTGAAAAACTCTCGGAACCTGAGTAAACGTTTAAAACGTATCTGTGCTAATTCCTTTAGTTTAATTATTACCCAAAATAACTTGGTAATTCCTATCAAAGTAGCAAATTTTGTCACAGCTCCAACAAGTCAGCTCCGTTTTTTCCAGTCGAAACAGTCTTATTATAACCTTGATATATACGTTACCCTTTCACCATCGTTACTGAGGAACCTTTCATATCTCGCCACATTAGTAATAAACTTACTGACAACTTCACTTATCTTTGACTTTCCGAAAAATCATCATATTTATCAAAACCCTATCATATACTCATCCGCATCTTGTAACAAGAATTGTCTTACCAATTACTGAGAATCAGCAATCAGTATTTTGAATCTCGCAGCGTTTCTACACCAACAATTATATGTATACATATAACATTTATCTTCTAGAATTATGATCTTCAATTCTGAAATTCTGAAAAGCACCCAGTCTACAAATCAATACTTCAAATTCTGAAGGAAAAAAAAAAAGCTGAATACAGCACCAAAAACTGTACAAGCTGAATACAGCAGCAAAAACTGTACACAACCTTAACCACCGAAAGTTTGATGAAAAAGAATAGTATGTTGGCAAAACTCAGAAATGTTGGAACTGGAAAACGGATTGAGAAACCATGAAGGAGGTTGTGGATAAGTCTCAAAGAATAAACCTGCCTTCAAAGAATCCAAATGATTCAGCATCTGCTGAAACCTTCAACGAATATCTTGCTCCGCACTCATGTTAAAATCTTGCGGAAAATCTTTCTTCATCAACCATCGAACTTAGAAATTCTAAAATATCATCATAAATATCTTCGATATTTCTGAAGATATTTTCATAAATATTCTCGTCCGAAATTATATATCTCTTCGTGCTATCTATATTACATCATAAAGGAAACTACTTTAGTTTCTAAAATTTCTTTAGAATTCGAGTTTAAAATATGAATGATATTGAAGTAGTGTTGGAAACTGATGCATGAGTTAGTATAATATAATGACACTTGATCAACGTGATTATATTACAGTAAATCATGCTGAATTTCTAATGAAATGTGATGATGGTTCACAGTAGATCATACCATCATCATGTGCCATGTTACATAACTCTTTCATTCTACTTAACCTCTGAACATATCAAGAAAATATATTCTTGATAGTTCCATCCTCAGGGATTCTGGTAATTTGATAAATCAAATCGTGCTAATACATTCCTTTCCTCTTAGAATACTATAATCATTCGAAACTCCATACTTACGAATTTTGAACTATTACTCGCTTTACTAGAAGTCGAGAAGAGAAAACAAACGAATGGAACTCCATAATACAAAGGAAATGAAGAGGGTGAATTTATAGTGAAATATCCGACAGAACAATCGAAATAGATTATCGCATTCAACCAAAGAGGATCCTAATTTCCTTAAATTCCGAAGGATCAGATCTTATTCAGATTACGAAGGTTTTCTTTAAATCCCTCAAATTCCGAAAAATCAACCATGACTACGTCACTGGTTAAGACAAACTTGCATTTACTCATTTCACCCTTTTGTGATAGCTTTATTCGTGCTCTTCGAATAATCGAATTTTTTTATCCAAATTACTCACTGATGATAAAACTCTAATTTCCAACTCATATGGGTCATGAAAACATACTTATTGTTAACTATGACAACCTCACTCAAATTTCGGGACGATATTTCTTTAACGGGTAGGTACTGTGATGACCCGGGAATTTCCGACCAAATTTAAACTTAATCTTTATATGATTTCGACACGATAAGAAAAGTCTATTAAACCGAGTCTCAAAATGTTGGAACTATTTTTCATAAATGCATTTTACATTTGACTATTCCCGACGATTCGCGAACAATTATTTGTAAATAAATATGTATATATATTATATAAATATAAGTTTAAATAATAATTGGAAATAATAAAGTACAATCTAATCATCGGAATTAAATATTATCACAAGTTAAAAATATAAGTTGTTATATTATTATTAATAGTATTATTATCATTAATAATATTAATATGATCATAAGTATTGACATTACTAGTAATATTATTGTTATCATTTTTATTATGATTATTAAACCTAATAAAATTATCAATCATTAGTATCATTATCATTAATATTATTATTATTATTATTATTATTATTATTATTATTATTATTATTATTATTATTATTATTATTATTATTATTACTAATATTATTATTATTATTATTATTATTATTATTATTATTATTAGTATTATACTAGTATTTTTATTATTATTAAGAATATTAACAATACAAATATAATTAAAATTCTATTTAATTACTAAAAATAAGTATGATATATAGTAAATAGATATATAAACGTGTGAAGCTGTTATCCATATCATCAAAAATTCTTTCCATTCTTTACTCTATTTTTCTTTGATCTTCTTAAAGCACTTGTACGATCTGATACAAAGTCACGATAGCAAACAAATTCTGTTGAAGGTCCTAATCCATAATTCTTTTTATATATATATATTTTTCCACTAATTGAAATTCTTTGTCTAAATTTGTTACAAGTCATTATCCAAAATCAATACAGACAATTAGCAATCAATTCATGTTGTACATCAATTATTCGATCACAATATATAATAACTACTACAATTAGAATGGAAGGAAGAGAATTTTTGAGAAAACAAGAACAGACACCACCTCCCCAACGACACCTTCACTTCACTAATCGCCAATCGAGATCATTATGGACTGCTGTATTGCAGCTCCTGTATCGTCACAAATACCACTTTGATCACCTTGTTAACCACCTACATGAAGGCACCATCTCTTATTTCTATTTCTATTTGCTTCCTATCGACACCGTTTAAGTTTTCGTTTTGTTTCGTTGTCGACCAAAACTTCATCACAACCGCCACCAAACTAAACCACCACTTTCTTCAACCTCCTAACACCACCAATCACCACCATCATCTCCGAAAATCATCACAGCCACTGCTATATATATTTTTTTTCTTGTTCAATCCTTCTGTGCAGCTGCACTCTTATGTTCCTGTTTTATGAAACGAGTAAAGACGATGAAGTCGATAATAAAAAGTAAATGATGAAAACGAACCTGATAAGTAGCGATGTTAAACAATGATTTGAAGCTACTCGTTTTTCTTTTCTTTCTCTTTCCTGACTTCTCTTCCTGATTACTCACTGAATATGAGTCTTACGTGTATGATTATATAAAGGGGACTAGATATATTTTTTGTTGTTGTTGTCACCTTATCGTTAATTATTTGCATGGGGGACAACCCACACTCTCTATGGCCGACATTTTCAATTTTTTGATGGTGGGATGATGATTAAAAAAATTACTAGTGATCGATAGGGCCCTTGGAAATGCTTTATTGAAATTAACTCGGAAGTATACATGTTCTCGTGATATCTGTTTTAAAGAAGGTTAAAAAAATGAATTTTTTTTTTCCTCTTTTGAACCGACGCTTTACTTGGGCCAATGATTCAATGACTGCTGGGCCGAAATCCCTCTCCTTTTTCTGTTGGGCTGTGGATTTGCATATCTAATTAGGCTGTGTATATCAGTTACTTGATGTTGGGCTTATCGAAGGAGGATGCCACACACAATTAAATCGATCCATATATATTTGCTATTTGGGCCGCTAGGTGATAGTCTTTCTTTTTTGGCCGAAACCCAATTATAATTAGATGATGAGGTTATGGAATCGTAAGCGTGCGATGAGGTGACGAAGTAAGAATTATGATGGTGATAAAGATGATGTTAATCGAAGATGAGGTGATAATAATATCATTTTATGATGGGAGGATGAAAAATGGCGATAATGTTGATCATGATTATGATTAATATATGATAATGATGATGATAATGGGTATGATGATGAGGAAACTTTGAAATGATGATGTTACGTGCATGATCGTGAGCGGCTATGATGAACGACGCATGATGACCATTAGGAGGGTATAATTCCCATTCTCATTAGTAATATAATTATCATTTTATAATAATAATGATATTATTATTATTATTATTATTATTATTATTATAATTATTATTATTATTATTAATATTAATACTATTATTATTATTATTATAACTTTTATTATAGGTATTAACATATAACATTTTATTTATTAGTATTATCATTATTAATAGTGCTATAAGTATTTTCATTTTTATTAACAATATCATTATTTTTTAACAATATCATTATTATTATCATTTTTGTTACTACTAGTATCATTATTATTATAAGAACTATATAATTATCATGAATATTATTATTATTATTACAATAAAAATTAGTTGTATAAAAATATATTTAACCAAACTATATCAATATTTTTATAATAAAAATTTATTGCTATTTATAATATATAAAATAAATATATTTAATTAAGTTATTAACATAAAAACTATTAAAACGTCATTTATATCACTAATAATACATAAGTTTGTTAAATTACATTATATATGATAATATATATACACATGATATAGGTTCGTGAATCCGAGGCCAACTCTGTATTGTTCACTATCGTCGTATGAATATTTTTACTACAAAATATTGTAGAGTGAGTTCATTTGATTCCCTTTTACTCTTTACATTTTTGGTACTGAGAATACATGCGCTATTTTTTACAACTGCTTTATTAAATCCTTTTGAAATACATTTTGAACTGCGAATACATGAAATGCTTTTATAAATGTTTGACGAGATAGACACAAGCAAAACATTCCTGGAATGAATTATGTGGACGTGATAATTGCCACCATTGAATTATGTGGACGTGATAATTGCCACAATTGATATGAATATTTTTTCCCTGATTATTATTGCTTGGTAACCTAAGAATTAGGGAACATCACTAATTTTGAGAATTAGTGCACGCCTAATTGACGCGAATCCTAAAGGTAGCTACCGGGTTTAACACCCCCACCCAGAATGTTCACTAGACGGAAGTGCTAGTGGGTGTGGTGTTTAGTACTTCGAAGTATATATGATTATTATACAGACGAGATGTTCTGTTTTGGGGATATTATTATGCGCATTATATATTAAGGTCGGTTACCAAGCCAAGCTATGAAAACAATGAAAAGTGAATGTTATGTATCGAGAGAATGATTTTATACACAGGTTATGTGTATGTTATTTTTGTGCACAAGATATGTGTACGGTTACTAAGATTTATGAAAGATGATTTCGTACACGAGAAAGGTGTACAATATTTAAAAGATATCGCATGTACATTACAGGTGGGTATAGGATTCGGGCCCATTTGTACCATTCAGGATTTAAATCTTGTGGTCTATCAAAATGATGAATTTTATTGTTTACGATAAACTTATGAACTCACCAACCTTTTGGTTGACACTTTAAAGCATGTTTATTCTCATATATGAAAGAAATCTTTCGCTGTGCATTTGCTCATTTTAGAGACATTACTTGGAGTCGATCATCGCAATGGGACCAGATGTTGGTGACTTCGTCCAGATGGATTAGGACGGGGTCTTTACATCAAGAAGATGTGAGTTCACACGAGCCCGCTTCCATACAAAAGGCAAGTCGAATGGCTCATAAACTCATAAACTAGATTGAAGGAAGAATTAAAGAGAGGGCTGTCGGAGAGGCCAAAACAAAGGAAGGTAAGAGGAAATGGGAAGATACCGGCGACAAAAGTCACCAGTATAACAAAAATAATAATAAAAACTACAATCGCACCATTTTTCACAACAATAAACGCAACAACAAACGTCCCAATAATAACCACTATAACAACCGTCCCAACAACTATAACAACCACAATAATAACAAGCCCATCAATAATCTCAATAACAACAATGGCAACAAAAACTAGAAAACTCCATGCAAAAGGTGTGACGGATACATCCGGATAAGTACTGTGTTGTAGTGTGTACCAAGTGTAACAGAAGCGGTCATGGTGCAACAAAATGTGACTTCTATGGACTGACGGCCTATAAAAATAATAAAACAAATAATTCTATTATTTGTTACGGATGCGGAAAGCCGGGCCATTTCAGCAAATCATGCCCAAACCAAGGGAATAATAATGGGCAAGGCCGTGGAAGAGCCTTCAACATCAACTCAACAGAAGCGCAGAAAGACCCGGAGCTTATTAAGGGTACGTTTTTTATTGACGATACACCTACTTATGTTTTATTTGATTCGGGCGCAGATTGAAGCTATATGAGTAAATATTTTTGTGCTAAATTAATTTTCCCTTTAACGCCTTTGGATAATAAGTGCTTACTCGAATTAGCGAACGGTAAATTAATTAAAGCCGATAAAATATGCCGGAACCGAGAAATTAAACTGGTTAGCGAAACGTTTAAGATTGATTTGATACCAGTAGAGTTAAGGAGTTTTGATGTGATAATTGGCATGGACTGGTTGAAAGAGATGAAAGCAGAGATCGTTTGTTACAAAAATGCGATACACATTATGCGCGAGAAGAGAAAACCCTTAATGGTGTACGGAGAAAAGAGCAACGCAAAGCTAAACCTTATTAGTAATTTAGAGGCACAAAAGCTAATAAGAAAATGTTGCTATGCTGTTCTAGCACATGTCAAAAAGGTACGAACCGAAGAAAAGAACATCAATGATGTGCCCGTCGCAAAAGAATTTCCCGATGTATTTCCGAAAGAATTACCGGGACTACCTCCACACCGATCCATTGAATTTCAAATATACCTTGTACCAGGAGCTGCACCAATAGCTCGTGCTCCATACAGACTCACACCCAGGTAAATGAAAGAACTCCAGAGCCAATTACATGAACTTTTAGAGCGTGGTTTCATTCGACCAAGCACATCAACATGGGGGAGATCCTGTTTTATTTGTCAAAAAGAAGGATGGTACATTCAGGTTGTGTATCGACTACCGAGAGTTGAACAAACTTACCATCAAGAATCGTTATCCACTACCGAGAATCGACGACTTATTTGATCAACTACAAGGCTCGTCAGTTTATTCGAAGATCGATTTACGTTCCCGGGTATCATCAAATGCGGGTGAAGAAGGATGATATTCCGAAGACTGATTTTAGAACGCGTTACGGTCATTACGAGTTTATGGTTATGCCGTTTGGTTTGACTAACGCACCAGCTGTGTTCATGGACCTCATGAACCGAGTGTGTGGACCATACCTTGACAAGTTTGTCATTGTTTTCATCGATGACATACTTATTTACTCAAAGAATGATCAAGAGCACGGTGAACATTTGAGAAAAGTGCTAGAATTGTTAAGAAAGGAAAAATTTTACGCTAAGTTTTCAAAGTGTGCATTTTGATTGGAAGAAGTTCAATTCCTCGGTCACATAGTGAACAAAGAAGGTATTCATGTGGATCCGGCAAAGATTGAAACCGTTGAAAACTGGGAAACCCCGAAAACTCTGAAGCATATACGTCAATTTTTAGGATTGGCTGGTTACTACAGAAGATTCATCCAAGATTTGTCCAAAATAGCAAAACCCTTGACTGCATTAACGCATAAAGGGAAGAAATTTGAATGGAAGGATGAGCAAGAGAAATCGTTTCAATTTTTTAAGAAAAAGCTAACTACGGCACCTATATTATCATTGCCTGAAGGGAATGATGATTTTGTGATTTATTGTGACGCATCAAAGCAAGGTCTCGGTTGTGTATTAATGCAACGAACAAAGGTAATTGCTTATGCGTCTAGACAATAGAAGATTCACGAGCAAAATTATACGACTCACGATTTGGAATTGGGTGCTGTTGTTTTTGCATTAAAAACATGGAGACACTACTTATATGGGGTCAAAAGTATCATATATACTGACCACAAAAGTCTCCAACATATATTTGATCAAAAACAACTAAACATGAGACAGCGCAGGTGGATTGAGTTGTTGAATGATTACGACTTTGAGATTCGTTACCACCCGGGGAAGGCAAATGTGGTAGCCGATGCCTTGAGCAGAAAGGACAGGGAACCTATTCGAATAACAGCTATGAGTATAATTATTCATACTAACCTTGTTACTCAAATAAAGGAGGCGCAACAGGGAGTTTTAAAAGAGAGAAATTTGAAGAATGAAATACCCAAAGGATCGGAGAAACATCTTAATATTCGAGAAGACGGAACCCGGTATAGGGCTGAAAGAATTTGGGTACCAAAGTTTGGAGATGTGAGAGAAATGGTACTTAGGGAAGCACATAAAACCAGATATTCAATACATCCCGGAGCGGGGAAGATGTACAAAGATCTCAAGAAACATTTTTGGTGGCCGGGCATGAAAGCCGATATTGCTAAATACGTAGGAGAATGTTTGACGTGTTCTAAGGTAAAAGCTGAACATCAGAAACCAACAGGTCTACTTCAACAACCAGAAATCTCGGAATGGAAATGGGAAAACATTACCATGGATTTCATTACTAAATTGTCAAGGACTGCAAGTAGTTATGATACTATTTGGGTAATAGTCGATCGTCTCACCAAGTCAGCACACTTTCTGCCAATGAGAGAAGATGATAAAATGGAGAAGTTAGCATGACCATACTTGAAGGAAGTCGTCTCCAGACATGGAATACCAATCTCTATTATCTCTGATAGGGATGGCAGATTTGTCTCCAGGTTTTGGCAAACGTTACAACAAGCATTGGGGACTCGTCTAGACATGAGTACTGCCTATCATCCACAAACTGATGGGCAAAGTGAAAGGACGATATAGACCCTTGAAGACATGCTACGAGCATGTGTTATTGATTTTGGAAACGGTTGGGATTGACATCTACCGTTAGCAGAATTTTCCTACAACAACAGTTACCACTCGAGTATTGAGATGGCACCGTTTGAGGCACTTTATGGCAGAAAGTGCAGGTCTCCGATTTGTTGAAGTGAAGTGGGGGATAGACAAAAGAGTTACGCGGACAGTAAAAGAAAAGATATAGAATTTGAAATTGGTGACATGGTCATGCTTAAGGTATCACCTTGGAAAGGTGTTGTTCGATTTAGTAAACGGGGGAAACTGAATCCAAGGTACATTGGACCATTCAAGATTATAGATCGTGTCGGACCAGTATCTTATCGACTTAAATTACCTCAACAAATCGCCGGCGTACATGATACTTTTCACGTATAGAATATGAAGAAATGCTTAGCCAAAGAAGATCTCACTATTCCTTTAGACGAAATCCAAATCAATAAAAAACTTCAATTCATTGAAGAACCCGTCGAAATAATGGATCGTGAGGTTAAAGGACTTAAGCAAAACAATATACCAATCGTTAAGGTCGATGAAACGCTAATAGGGGACCCGAGTTCACCTGGGAGCGTGAAGATCAGATGAAGAAGAAATACCCACACTTATTTCCAGAAAATACGACAACACCTTCAACTGCTTAAAATTTCGAGACGAAATTTATTTAACGGCTAGGTACTGTAGTGACCCGAACTTTTCCATGATCATATATTATATTAGATTAATATTTACATGAATAAATGTTTTCAACATGTTAAGCAATCAAACATGTTAAGACTTGATTA
Organism: Rutidosis leptorrhynchoides; assembly: GCF_046630445.1. Taxonomy (NCBI): domain Eukaryota; kingdom Viridiplantae; phylum Streptophyta; class Magnoliopsida; order Asterales; family Asteraceae; genus Rutidosis; species Rutidosis leptorrhynchoides. Next base: position 60,060,208 of record NC_092343.1, read on the forward strand.
ATTGAAACGGATTTTTGTATTAACGTTTGACCACCCAGTTTGACCGATGATTCACGAACGTTATAACTTGTATATGACATGATACTATATATATGAACATATATATATATATATATATATATATATATATATATATATATATATATATATATATATATATATATATATATATATATATATATATATATATATATATATATAACTATCTTATTCGAAGATTTAAACTTGTAATCACTAGAACATAGTTTAGTTAATTCTTAATTTGTTCGCAAACAAAGTTAATACTTCTAAATTATCTTTTAAAATCAACTAAACACATGTTCTATATCTATATGATATGCTAACTTAATGATTTAAAACTTGGAAAGAAAACCGTAAAACCGGACATACGCCGTCGTAGTTAAACCGGGGGCTGTTTTGGGTTGAATAATTAAAAACTATGATAACCTTTTAATTAAAAGTTGTTCTTCTGGGAAAATGATATTTCTTATGAACATGAAATTATATCCAAAAATCATGTTTAAACTCAAAGTGGAAGTATGTTTTTCAAAATGGTCATCAAGATGTCGTTCTTTCGACGAAAATGACTACCTCTTTCAAAAATAACGTGTAACCTGTATTTCTGACTATAAAATTATACTTTTTCTGTTTAGTTTCATAAATTTCAGTTCATTATGAAACCATAGCAACTTGATTCACTCAAAATGGATTTAAAACGAAGAAGTTATGGGTAAAACAAAATTGGATATTTTTGCTTGTTTTAGCTACGTGAAACTTTGTAACAAATCTATACTAATCATAACTTAACTAATTTATATTGTATTATACATGTATTCTAACATATATTATGTAATCTTGATAGACCATAGACACGTATACAATGTTTTGACATATCATATCGACGTCATCTATATATATTATTTGAAATAACCATAGACACTCTATATGCAGTAATGCTCGAGTTAGCTATACAGGGTTGAGGTTGATTCCAGAATAATATATATACTTTGAGTTGTGATCGAGTCTGAGACTTGTATACACTGGGTCGTGGATTGATTCGAGATAATATATCGATTTATTTCTGTACTACTAACTGTGGACAACTAATTGTGGACTATTAACGTTGGACTGTTAACTTAACAAACTTAAATCGTTAAAACGTAATAAAAAATGTTGTGAATATATTTCGACCATACTTTGATATATATGTATATATTTGTTATAGGTTCGTGAATCAACCCGTGGCCAAGTCTAATTCTCGACGAATTAGAAATATGTGAAAGTGAGTTATGATCCCACTTTTAAAATCTAATATTTTTGGGATGAGAATACATGCAGTTTTATAAATGTTTTACAAAATAGGCACAAGTAATTGAAACTACATTCTATGTTGAATTGCTATACCGGATATCGCCCTTGTTGAACTTGGTAACCCATGAATTAGTGTTTATTATAATTGCCACTAATTGACGTGAATCCTAAAGGTAGATCTACGGGCTTTGACAAGCCCCAGTCAGAGAATTTGAACTGCTTTAGTACTTCGATTTTTCTCTACAGACGAGTGGTTCTGTTTTGGGGATATTCTAGATGCATTTTTGTTAATGTCGGTTACCAGGTGTTCAAACTTATGAATGATTTTTATACAGATGGTTATTTATGAAGAATGAAACGTGTGGCCTATTATTACGATTTGAAAAATATATAGGTTAAACCTATAACTCAACAACATTTTTGTTGACGTTTAAAGCATGTTTATTCTCAGGTGATTATTAAGAGCTTCCGTTGTTGCATGCTAATTTAAGGACAAGAATTGGAGTCAGCATGCTTGTAATATATTGTTTAAAAACTGCATTCGGAGATTTAAATCGATGTGTAATATTATTGTAAACCATTATGTAATGGTCGTGTGTAAAACGTTATCTTTTAGATTATCATTACTTGATAATCTACGTTATGGTTTTAAACCCTTATCGATAAAATAAAGGTTATGGTTTGTTTTAAAAACGAATGCATTCTTTGTTAAACGTCTCATATAGGGGTCAAAACCTCGCAACGAAATCAATTAATATGAAACATTTATAATTATTATGAACGAGACATCTCAAACGAGGGCTTAGACAAGCTAATCTGTTGTCTCCATATTTGTTTATGCTTGTGATGGAAGTTTTGGCTTTGATGTTGAATCGTCGAGCTAGTGAAGTTGATGAGTTTCGATACCACGCAAAATGTGAGCATCATGACATTATTAATATGTGCTTTGCGGATGATCTATTTATTTTCTCTTATGCCAATGTTGGGTCGGTTTAAATTATTCGAAGCGCGTTGGAAGAGTTCAAAAAATGTTCGGGTTTAGTTCAGATTTTAGCAAAAATTACGGTGTTTTTTGCTAATGTGTATAATGGGGTTAAGGAAACGATTTGGGGATTCTGCCTTTCGAATAGGGTGAGTTTCCTGCAAAATATCTAGGTGTGCCTTTTGTGTCATCTAGTTTATTGCATAGGGATAGCAAGGCTCTTGTAGATCGTGTGCATAATAAAGTCTCAGATTGGAAGAACAAGTTCCTTTCGTTTGCGGGCAGGGTTCAGTTGATTAATTTTATCCTCAATTCTATGCAAGTATTTTGGCAATCAGTGTTTATTATTCCCATAGCTAAGGAGATTGAAGGCTTAATGAGGGGTTTCTTGTGGTTTCAAGGAGACATGAAACGGTGGAAGGCTAAAGTTAAGTGGTTTCGTGTTTGCCTTCTAAAGGAAGAAGGTGGTATAGGTATCAAAAGATTGGAAGAATGGAATATTGCTCTCATGGCTTCTCATATTTGGCGTGTTTTGACGAATAAACAATCTTTGTGGATGAAGTGGGTGCATACATATCGTCTTAAAGAGAAAAGCTTTTGGGACGCACCACTTGTTCATGATGAGAGTGTTAGTTGGTGCAAGATTATGGCAATCAGAGATGCTATTCGAGACCGATTTATTTATTGTTTTGGTGATGGTTCTTCTATTTCCGCGTAGCATGATGCTTAGAGTGATTATGGTCTGTTATCAACCATAATTTCAAACAGGGATATCTTGAACGTTGGATTCACTAGAGAAGCAAAACTTTGTGATATTGTGTCGCAAAATGGCTGGAGGGGGCCAAGTACATGGCTTGCGAAATATCCAGGTTTGTGTAACACCGAGCCGCCTACTTTGTTTAATACTCTGGACTGTATTCGTTGGCGTGAGTATTTGGGTAACCTTTGTCATTTTTTGGTTGGGACTGTTTGGAATACGATCCATTCTAGATCAGATCTTGTCGATTCTTATCATATTGTTTGGTATCCACAATGTATTCCAAGACATTCGTTCTTGGTATGGTTGCTTGTCGGTGAAAATCTTAAGGCACAAGATAAGCTACACGAATGGGAAGTTGAGTCAAATGTTTTTCTTCTATGTCCGCTATGCAGATCGGAACCTGATTCCCACTTGCACTTGTTCTTTCGCTGCACGTTTGCGTCTAGGATTTGGAAGTTTGTAAAGTCTAATGTGCAGTTTTCGATTGCTGGTAATGACTGGACCGACTTTGTTGTTGTGATTAGCAGTTTTGCCTCGCAAAGAACTGTGCGTAGTATAGTTGCGAAATCGTTGTTTGGCGCTTATATTTACATGGTTTGGAAAGAACGCAATAACTCGCTATTTAAGAGGGAATCAAGATCTTGTGAGAAGATTGTAGCTGCTCTTTTCTCTATAGTTCGGCTCAAGATTATGGCTCTCAAATGGAAGAATTCGAGTCAAGTTATATTGATGAAAGATGCATGGATTTATGGTTTGTCTGAGCATGTGTGTTTTTTTTTCTGGTTGTGGCCGACTGGTCTGGTTGTTGCTTTAAATTTTTTCTTAGCGTTTTTGGTCTTTAACTGTGTAATCATTTAATTTATATTAATATATTAACCGGGTAGAATACCTTTACCAAAAAAAATTAACTCGAGGGTGACCGAGTTAATCAAACAAAACATGTAGTGTCACACACATGTATATGTACATGTACATGTACATGTATATGTGTATGTATATGTATATTTATAAAGCATTCATAAAGGTTAAAATCCATTAAAACCAAAGAATACTACAACTCAGCTCGACAACCGTTAAGGTTCTTAAACTCGCCAATTACGAACTCTAAATTAAACATTTGTGTAGTTTTTTTTTTATGTACACTACCAAATTAGATGCAAGAAAATCATTCAACAAATTGTATTGTAATATAAAAATAAGTGCAATAAAAGAATAAAGCAATATAAAGTATTTGAACTTCCAAGAAGTATTTGAACTTTTTGATAGTTCTTCCACGTGTCATGCTATCATACGGTTGCCAATTATAGAAGTATTCGAACTAAAAAAAATTTGCAGACACATTCCCTCCTCTTTGGACTTTCTCTGTTCTTGGGGTGTTTTACTCTGGGTGAAGAAATGACTTCTCTTTATTCTATTTATTCTAGAATATGGGAAGAAATATTTACATCATATATCTCCATATCCCACTTTTGTGGGATTGAGTTTTGTTGTTGTATTCTCTCCTTTTTTTTAATTTTAAATTTTTTGCATTTTCCTTAAATTGATATTGTACCCTTAAATTTTTCGCATTCCCTTCGCATTTTTCGCATTTTCTAGTTCCACATGCCCAGGTGTCCTATTTATAGGCGTTGAGAGCTTCCAAGAAACTTCTACATAGTTCTTCCACGTGTCATGCTATCATTGGTGCTTTATTTGAAAAGTGGATAATCGATTTTCTAATTTTATACTGATGTGGCACATGTGATGCTCACATGTATTATGCTTTAATATTTACAGCTAACGCATCATAAGCGGCTTGCATGGCTTGCGCTATGAGCTGGATGGCTTGTTTTACATTTAACTGATGTTGTTTGAAAGAAAACGATGGACGTAAAATTGTTAAAAACACATTTTAGTCAGTTTTTTGAGTATTTCAGATATGTCTTCCTTTATGCGTACAAACCATAGGATGCACAATTACTCATAAAGCATAAGCTAACTCCTAATGTGTCCGCATGCGACACATATAAGTATTCGTAGAAAACAAAAACAAATGCCTAGTGCAAGCAATCTAAATGATACATCGATCGATCGATGGCTTGATAATACGTTGTTTTAACAATACTGAAGCGCAACAGACAATGGTTTCGCTTCATATATTCATTACCAACTAAAATGTACATATGAACAATCCTTATGCCAATAAAACACGAAAAAGGACTATAAAACATAGTTTGTGGTATTATGTGTTTGCAGATTGAGAAGGTAACAAAGGGTGGTTATGTTCACCTTCATAGGTGACAATTAACATACCAAAATCATCCAAACATCTCTCCACATGTTTCCTTGCTGGACAACCCCTCATGCTGCTGCATCTATAATATCCCCTGTTTTCACAATATAAGAAACAACAAAACATATATGGTTTGGTTAGATTCACCTCTAAAGTTTTGGTTTTTATAACATAACAAGGAAATCCCATTTCAAAAGTACCCAAAAGGTAGAAGATTTGATATTTCTTTAAAAAAAAAATAGTAACTTTTCTTGAAATTTTTCAGAAGTTCGAAGTTTCAAACGAGTTGGTTTTGTTCACTCTTGGTGACAATCAAACTATCACAGTTAAATTTTGATTGTATCGAAAAATATGACACACAAATCCTCGCTTAGGCGTTTATATGGTCCTCTTTAACCAAGAACATAACATAGTTTCCCATAATTACATATTTTTTAAGTGGATGTTAGATTTGATAGTAGAAAGCTCTTTGCAGACATTTGCATATGCTGAAAAACTGATTCTCATTTTACAAAATAAAGAAGCTTAAAGTCCAAGTAGTCAAATTTGGTAAAAATAGATATACTAAGAAAACCACTAATTAAGTTAAATTAATTCAAACTACTTCAAATTCCATTCATGGATACTTGATCCATCATAGTTTAAGCTATTATACTGAACCCACAAAGGTTCCTTATGTTTATCTTCCTAACAAAGCATCTTTTCGATGTTTAACAAATCGACAAGTGTAAGTGTAAGTACCTTGGATGAGGAGAACCTTTGATGGGCTTCTGACCATACTTCCTCCATGAATACTCATCCACCGGAATATCGGCAAGCTTGTTACTAATAGCAGGAACTTTGATTGACCTCTTAACCCTATGTCTTCAATCCAACAAAATAATTTTAAAATTTTAAATTCATTAACATTAAAAAGGTTATAATAACCTAACTACACCTGGCAAACGGATCGGATTGGGTCAAGACGGAACATGTTTGGGTCGAAACAGGTCATGGGTCAAACGGGTAGGATTTTTTAGACGGGTCAAACGGGTCGGGTCTAAATGGTCGGGTCGTGCCGGGTTGGACCGAGACACATTTTTCAAAGTTTCTTAAACTCATAAAACTCTAGGTAATTATATTTTTAGAATCTCATAAAGACCCGTTAAGACCCGGGACCTGTTGGACCTTATATATTTGTTAGGTAAATTTCAAGTGGTTGAGTTGGGTAATTGAGCATTCATCTGGACCAAGGAGATGAATTGAGTTGTAACATTAGTTGACAGGAATTGTGTACAACGAAGATTGGCATGATTGGTGAGACCAGTTAAGAACCAGGACCTATTGGACCTTATATATATTATATATATATTTGTTAAGCTTCATATGGGTCTAAATTGGACCCATTCTTTAACTTTTTTATGGATCCAGTGGGTTAAATACCTAAACCAGTGGACTCATTTTTCAAGCTATGGGTCTCAATTGCCGAGTATAAACATAACATTTAAGACATTTAAGAATATGAAAATATATCATTAGTTCATTACCTTTTCTTGGAGCAATGACATCGACCACTCGAGTTCCCATAGTCACCCCTTCCCAAACACTTCTTTTTGTGTTGGTACGTATCATTATCGCTTAAATGCGATGATGATCCGATTAAATTTAAAGAACTCCCACTCATATTAGCCACACTTCCTTCAATACTCAATGAAGATGCAAAAGATTTGTTGGATGATATTGAAGGTGTGCAAGTTGAGCTATCAAAATTCAAGTTGAATCCGGTATTGGCTCGCCTATACATCATCTCAGTCTGCTGTTTAACTTGTAAATTTTGTTGGTGTTGAACATATTGGTATCTTGAAAGGGTATTTTGGGGAATTTGGATTGAGTTCTTCCAATTCGAGCTTAATTCGAGCGACCCGTATTGGTTTGATAAAGAAAGATTGTTCATTTGAATGGGCTTTGGTGGGATTTTGTGATTATTTTCTAGAAGTATGTTTTGAGGGATTCTTGTTTGAAATCTGTTGAATTTTCTTATTCTTGAATTACTTAATTCCTTATCAAGAAGATATACAACTTTTTTGAATCCTGTAACCACATCTTTTGTTAATTCTGTAAGGTTTTTATGGTGAACATGATCATGGGGTTGGGCTATTAGACTTATAATCCTATGGAAACTTTCAACAGCAGCTTTATTTGCTGCTTCAACATCCTCCATATCAAAAAGCACTAATCTTGAATTAAATCTATATCTATATTCCTAAAAAAAGAAGAAAAAAAGCTGTTACTAATTCAAGAATCTTGATAAGTCATAATGGATTTTATTTATATTAGTGATTTAAGGACAAGTGGAATAAACTTGCTATAAAAAGGGTGTTTCATAATCAACAGAATGATCATAGCAGGAGGCAAATTAATTTATAACCAATTAGGGAAACATAATATGAAACAAGAGAAAAAATTAATTCATGTAACAAGAAAAAAAATATATAATTCAGCAAAGAACATGCCTGTTTTAAAGGGGGATAAAAATCTTAGAGTAAGAATCCTTGAAACTTCATATGGTCCTATGAAAAAGATAAAAACTTGATAAAAATTTGAGAATGGGAATGAGGTATTGAAGCTTTTAGAGAAGAAATGAGTAAGCAGAGCTGCAGAGAAGTGTAAAGTGCAGTTTGTGTGTCTCAGTTTCTAAGGTGGATCCCACTTAGTTTGATGTTTGTAATGATCCAATTATGGATGTGACATATATTCCATCATACAAGTATTAATTATTAATTTATTTGATAAAAACAAAAGGAAAAAAAAAATGTTTTTGTAACAATAATAATTGGAAATAAATCATGAATCACTAATATTGAATTGAATTGAATTAATGACTATATGAGGTGCAGTGTACAATTATACAGTTTCTTTTCGATGATATGTTTAGTGTTTGCTTTATTCTAGTTGTAGGTTTGCCTTTCAAAAAAAAAAAAAAATAAATAAAAAAATAAAAATAAAAATGTTTTTCTACAATAGTTGGAAATATATCATATGTCACAAATATTGAATTAATGACTATTTGAGGTGTAGGGTACAATACAGATTCTTTCAAGACTTAAGATAGGGTTTGGTATATATGTTAGTGTTGAAATAGACCCATGTTTTTAACTAAAAGAATATTTAAATAATTATTACAAATATTAAACTATAATCTTTTATGGTAATATCCAGAAACAATTAAAACAATATTCCCCACAATTAACTGGCCATTTGGCAACAACTTTAATAGATGGGACACTCTTTTTTGTAAACAAAATTCCTTTTTTTTCTTCAATACTATAATTGTCATTCAAGACAATATTCTGGTAATGACTTGTAAATCAGAATAGAACAGGAACATATTGGATGCATACGCATAGTAGTCGTTACGCGGTGAGCTGACATGAGCGAGCGAGCGCGTTGTACCTCTCGCAACAAAATATGATCATACACGCAATGAACTCGATCCATGAATTGATGCATATGAATGACTTCACAACTAGTGAATTATGCAACAAAAGTTGAACATAGACAAGAATCCTAGGCATAATTTATGCAATGAATGACACGCATAAACCCAGACAATATGTCTTGATCCAAACTTTTGTTCATACCCTTATCTTTGTGTTGTTTATGTCATGGTTCTTGAGCACTTGGCTTCCAATACACAAGTTCTATTTTTTATTAATAATCTTTCAAAAAGAATTTGTGGCAATGATATATTTCAAGAATCTTAAATTTTGCAATGCAAGCAGAATGCAGAAGTACATATATTTCAAGATTTTGGCAGAAAAAGATCTATCTAATTTCATACAATTCATAAAAAAAGAAAATTGACTATTTATAATCTGGTGAAATGGGGTTTATTCAGAACCCAAAAAAGGCAAAAATCAGATTGATTAAAAATGAACATATCTTGGCTCATTGCTTCCTTCCCCTTCCTTTTTTGGCAGGCTGTGCTGCTTGTTCTTTTCCAGTTACTTCTGTTATATCAGCTGCCAAATAAAAAAACAAGTTAAATATATTTTTCATTAGTATTATACTATATAAACATAAACAAATAGGTACTTTAAATCTTATTTTAACCGTTTCAATGTCATACCTAAAATGATCTTAGGATGCATTGGATATGTTGTTGATGGATGGAATTATTAATTATTAATTATTATTATTAATCATAACAAAATAAACTGTATTTCTTAACTATCACTGACCAACCACTCAAAGGTGGTTAAGAAAAGAGTCGAATACAGTTGTTAACTATTCGTATAACCTAGGGTCTATAATTAAGCCTTTCCCCATTAAGAATTAATGGATCGGCCTAGTTTATTTTTGTGTCAATGGAAACAGCTGACCCAACAACCCATTTTGTTACACAGACTAGAAAACGCAAATGCAGTGAAGAAAGAAGAAATGAAAAAGGGTAATACTTTCAGGACCCCGAGCCATGAGGGTAAAGAATATGTTGTTAAGCTTCTCCATTTTCTTAGCATCTTGTGCCTGATCTGTCTTAAACTTGAGACACTAAAACAAACAAATCCCAAAAAAAAAAAAAAAAACATCAGTCACATGTCTGTAAGAGAAGCAAATAGAAGATGGCAACTTATACGCACACTTACTAGCCAATTTGGTAATCTTTTCGCACTAACAAGCTATATATGTATAATAAGCATATAGCTTTACAAAAAACAGGCCTTAAATCGCCCAATTCATTTGAAATTTCAATGTTTATTCAACTTAATGGTTGGTAAAAAAAAGTACATATATCTTGCTAGGGCATTAACAAAGCTTTTCACAAGAGATTAGGAACCAGCTATGGCTGCATCACTTGACATACATGGAATTCATCAAAAAGAGTCTTTCTATTGAACTTAAAGACCTAGTCCTATAATCAATTATTTTCGAATCCACTTGTGCCAACACTAAGTTCAATTAAAAAACAATAATGTACCATTAAATTAAAAAGCTTCTAAATTATGCCGCCTGACCAGTAAAACTAATCTCTCAGCTATTATTAGAAAAAAATCACATTCTTCAAAAGGTATAACAACAACAAAACCCAATACCACATAAGTGGTGTATGGGGGAGAGGAGAGGTAGACAATCCTTCCCCTATCCGAGAATAAAGACAAGTCATTTCTCCACCCAAAGTGAAAACACTCTCAAAAGTAGAGAAAGTCATCCACCTCTCTATTCGACGGATAGAGAGATTGCTTCCGAGTGGACCTCCGGCCAATAAGTAGGAAAATAATTTTAAAAAAATAATTAAAATTGAGACGCCATGAAAATGGTAAAATCAAATTTCCATGATCCTGCAAAAGGTATCATATACGCTATATGCTATTTAAGTGCCAAGATTTGTAAATTAAGAAACAACGAACTATATAAAGTGCATTGATGACTACAAGCTTCAAAATCAATGTCAACATCAACTGGTAGCAACGTATTATAACTCATTGTTATATTGTTCAGGGCTTTTTATTCCAGAACTAAACAGCACAATACCAAGCTATATTATCTACATGTTCAAATTCTGCTAGTCTTTTAACTCAAACTTTGACAGCTAATACTTACTAAGTGAGACACCACACTGAAACTAACTTCAGACATGGATATATGATATATCTACCCCTAGTAATCTACACAGATACAACTAATACTATACTTTCTAACAGAACAATGATTTAATAACCTTTTGGCTTTGATCCCTCAATTAACAAAAGCTCAACAATCTAAATCGACTTTTAACTGTCATATTAATAGAACTTTCACACACTTATTAGATGTTTCTCAAGACCTTCTAAAACTCAAAATACTTAAGTGGCTCTAAAATCATTACATAAGTAAAAGATTAGATATAAAATTTGAGCATTAAAGAAGAATTTCTGTTAATAATCTTGAATGCCTTTTGATGTGTGAAATCGCGTCTATTATTTATAATGGGAAAAACCGGTTTAAAGATTTACTACACACTAACGGGCAGTGTACCCGATCGTGCAATAGTATAAAGTTGGTAAATCCAAGATCGTTCCAAGGACAGTTTAGACGTGAAAATTAAGATTGTAACTAATGAATTAAACTAAGTTAAATCTAGAAAATTGAATTACGAGATAATTTGTTTGGTTGGCTATTTAACGATTCGCCAAAATCAAAGATAGCTTTAATTAATAACAAGATTGAACAATATTTTTGGTGTTTTCAGTTTTAAGCTTTAAAGCAAACAAACGAGTAAAATAAGATAGTTGTAAACAATTAAAAAAACGAATGCTTGTCTAGACCTTTTTCACCTAGTATTGGATGCATTTAGATTAAGCCCCAGTTATTATCTAACTTATGTGAATTATCTAGTCGGTTCACCTGGAATTCCCCAGCGCAAACACTTCAATTAAGATTACACGACACGGAATTCCCCGTAACCTAAGACCTCCTAATTGTGACTAAACAGTTCAACTGAGATGAAGACTCAAATCACAATCACACCAACTCTCGTTGCGCATAATTCACCCCTATTTCGTCTAGCCTTTTGAATTCAATTTACTCTCGTCTCCGAGTAAGCAAACAATCAATTAAGACAAACCAATTGTAAATTAATGCACTAAATTAATGAACTCTCGTCCTATCAAACAAGTACACAACCAATTGAATCGAAGAGTCTAGCTTCAATAAGAATGGTTCTTTAATTCAAACATCAATTCATCATAAATTAATCAAACAACTGATAAGTAGCATCCAATACATAGGTTATTAAATCTAGACAAACATTAAAGAACTTAGCCAATAATCATGGCAACAATAAAAATCACAAATAAAGTAATAGAGAAATTCATTGTTTATGACAAGAGATTCACCTAATCAATGATTGAATCCTGAAAGATAAACGAATCGAGACTTGTTTCCGGAATGATTGATACCTTAGAATGACCTTGGAAATCCCCAAAAATCACCTAAGTTCGTCAAAAAGCTGCTGGAATTCGTCTGGATACGATAATGATAAATTAGGGTAATTTTCGGGCTTTAAATAGGTGCAATTCTGAACCCGGTAAAGACCCTGCGCGGCGCGCCCTTACTCGCGCGGCGCGCCCTTACTCGCGCGGCGCGCCCTTTCCTCGCGCGGCGCGCCAAATAACTGGTGAGCTGAAATCTGCCTTTTAAAAACGCTCGAACTGTATTTTATGTGGAATGGCGCGGCGCGCCACGTTTTGGAGCGGCGCTCCATGTCATTTTTGCTGAAATGAGCTGAAAAACTTAATACAAACACCAAAACTCGAATCGGACCAAACCCTTTCACTCGTTTACATCGAAAATCACCCAAAACCATCAAATAACTTCAAAATTAACCTCCTTGGTCTTGGAACTCAAACTTTTCACAACTTTCACCGAAATAATTCCAAATCGTATCCAAAAGGACCAAAATGTACCCGATATCGCTAAGGAAAATGCGTATAAAATATGCGATATCACCTTTCTAGCCATCAAAACTATTACACAAAAAGACCATTTATCACTTATGGATGTTTGATTGCATAGAATATAGGGCTATGCAGCCTATGCTAATTGACGCCCTTAGGGCTTTCAATTATTCATGCATACTTTATTGTACCTTTAACTAAATTCAGCTGGTCAACACAAATTCAAGGGGAACAAGGAGTTTGTTATGGTTTTGAAGTACAAGTGTACAACTATTGAAGAATGTTAAAAAAATATCTTAATGGGTTTGGCTCACGGAATCCAATGGGATTCCGGCGGAATTGGAATTGAATTTAGACACGTCATATGTCTAAATTCAATTCCAATTCCGCCGGAATCCCATCAGATTCCGTGAGCCAAACGGGGCCTATTGCTTTATGTCATACCATCTGCACACTGTACAACAACATCATAACTATCTAAGCATACGAAATCTCACAAAGTTTAACATCTAAAATAATCATGATAAATAGATAATTAAGCAAATTCATCATCAACAACAACAAAATCAAACATTCACAAATCAATACAATAAACACAGACAAACAACATCAATCAATCAATATCAATATATCAATATATACATATAATAATTATAATTATAATAATTAAGAATTAAAGTACCTGTTTATCATCAGTGACTTTGAGTACCAATTTACCATCAGAATGCCTGTACTTCATCACATAACGAGTCTGTACAATTATCAAAGTATAACAGTAAGTCATACAATCAGATACATACACATAAACTAATAATAGTGAATTCATGTATTAGATCTGAAACACCAATAGCAAAATAAACCCTAAAATTGAATTAGGTTAGTTAATTAGATTACTTTATCTGGATTCGATCGAAATAGCTTCACGGATTGTTCGACGAAATCGTCCCATGTGATGACGTACACCATTATTTTATGTTCGGTAAATAATCGCCTGAAACCCTAGCCGGCGGTGATCAAAATCGGAGTTTAGAAAAATATATGTGTATAAATAATTAAATATCGAGGGTTTTAACTTTAATTAACTTTAAAGTTTAAATAAATAAAAATAAAATAAATTGAACTCGAAACTCCGTCGTAAAAAATAAAAGTAAATATTAATAACTTTTTTTGATTTTTTTTTTTTTTAATAAGTTGATGTTTCTGTAATAACTAGTTTTCGAACTCTCGCTTCGCGCCGGGGGTTCGATTTTTAATGTATTTTATTGTGTTTAGTTACGGAGCCTGCGAGTGAAAAATCAACATATATGAAAAGTACCATAAATATTTAGCCTTTTTTTAAAAGTGTCTGTTTTGCGTATAGTTAGTGACATTGTGTTCATAAAATTATTTCGAGTTTAAGGATGGTGTCGAAAAAATTTAACTTGTTGCGAGCGAGAAGATATGACCTGTTGAATATTTGAGTGGAGTTTATTTAAGATATTTTATGAAAATTTTGATTTAACGCTTTAACCCCCTGTGTTGGGGGTCGATTTTAATTTTTGAACAAAGTTTGGGGACTTTTGTGGTGTTACTTGAAAGAAAGAAGGGGAAATAAAGAAGGTGAAAAGACGAAAATACCCCTGGTACTATTCATAAGTTTTGTTTAATAGTTAATATGTTAATAATTTAGGCCCAACTCGAATATATGGACTTGAGTCCAACTTATCATTTAACACGTGTTTATTTTTTTATTTGAAAAAAAAAAAAGTTAAATTAAACTTGATCTAAAGATTAAAGAAAATTATAATATGGCTAACTTTACATTGACAAGATTCTACGATCTATTTTATTACACAATTGATAAAGACCAAAATCAATACATTGTACAAATACATCGATGATAATATTGCACAAACTAACTATTCTACACCACATGCATTGGTACACTTCGAACGAAGCGATGCAAACGAAAATAATCAATCGAATGATGTACATCTATCGAACAAATTGACATGTGAAAAACACCGATCAAAGTCTTCAATCTCTTATCAACGCCAACAATTGATATCCTGCAACAACGAAGGTCTTAAAACATCAAGAACGCGGTTGAACCTGGAGAGGCTAAACCACCTCAAAGCATTGATGGAACTTGATCGAGGAGTCACACAAATTACACTCTAGAAACACCAAAAAACCGTATCAAAACCTGTAGACTAGAAAATAGTGACACCAGCCGAAAAACTATTGTCACCACCAGTAAATGACACAAATGCCAACACATCCTTGAAAACCACTAACGATCACCAACATAAATCAGCGGAATCCCTGAAAGAGATCTTGGAAGATGGTAGTGTCTAGGTGGTAGGGCAGCAACACAGAGAGAAACGTGTCGTAGGTGGATCTACGGCAAAGGAGACAATGACGCCAGTGACTAAAGAAAAACGAGGGTCAGGTTAGTGGAAGGTCTAAAAAAGATTATGAAACGCACCAAACCCAACCAAATGCAAACTCTAATTAGCGTGAACCACATAAACCATTATGATGACCAAAGGTCACCGATTGAAACCGAGATCATGAAACACTAGTGAGAACCAACGAACCATCAACAAACGATACCATAACCACCAAGAACCAAACAAAACAAAGTCCAATCGGGCAGAACGAAAGTGGAGGCGCGTGAAGACGGACTGACATCATGTTGGGATTGAACTTTTGTGTTAGATCCATGATTATCTGTGGTAGTTTTTGAAGAAAAAAAACACACAAAAGAGATGATAGTAACATAAATGGTAGTAGTGTTTTATAGAATAACTTAACGACTAAGCGTGCACAAGCATGTGATACGCATGAACGTTTAATGTGAAAGTACGCGAAGTACGCGTATCATTACTTAACACTATGCATAAGTAGTTAATTACATTGTTGGGTTAAAGCTACAAATAGGCTATATACTTTGTGACGCCCCGTACAAAATCATCGTGTACGGATCATCAACAACAGGATCATTACAAGGTCAAACACTATATGCTGTTTGAAAACCAGCTTTGCATTCATAAAAAGATAGCGTTTACAAAAGATAACGTGACACAAAAGTCGTTACAAAGTCATTATTTGAAAATAACATAAATTACGAATGCAAAAGAAAAGTTCCATGATTGAGACATCTCTAAGTAATGCAGCGGAATTCTAGCACAACAGGTCCTTAACAGTAAGTTTAAACACCAAGACAGCAAGTCTAAACAGCGGAAGCAACAAACCTCTAAACACCTGAGAAAACATGCTTAAAAACGTCAACAATAATGTTGGTGAGCTATAGTTTAAGTTGTAACAGTAATGTAAGGTAGGCCACGAGATTTCAGTGTTTCAAAACAGTATGAAAAGTATATGTTTAACCGTGGGCACTTGGTAACTAACTTAACGTTTATAACCCCCTAAAAGTACACTTGGCGAGTGCGTATGTTTACGAAGTATTAAACACCCGTTAAATGCTAGCGCGACTAGCCCGAGTGAGGATGTCAAACTCTATGGATTCATATCTATGATTTGCGTTCACCGGTTCAAAAACCAATGACTAAACGTTACCGATGTAACGACCCTGGTTTTTCGAACGTTTATTTATTAATAATTTAATATTAATGCTTGTGTTTTAATAAACGTGTTCTTATACGTGTTACTTGTTACTGTATTTAACTTTTCATGGCCCGACTTGTCTTTGTGACACGCGTACTTTTCACGAATAATATTTCGAATATTATTTACGTTCATGGTTAATTATTATTAATCATTTTTAATTAACTAATGTAACTAGTTAATTACTTGGGCTTTGCTTATTTAATTGTTACATACTTGGACTTGGGCCTTTATTAATGAACATGGACTTGGAAGCCCACCCTACTTCTCTTAATGGATTAATTAAGAGCCCACTTTATGCTAGTAACATCTTAATGATAAACAAGATTAATTAGTGACATGAGGAATCTAGTTACATGCATACTTAAACCATTTTCCCATACCAATTTGCTTTAATACCATTTCAAGCTAACACCTTCTCCCCATGCAAGAAAGCAAGCACTTGACTTTCCCTCTTTTGGCTCGTATACCGTCGGTTACCAAGGGGTATGAGGGAGCTCCATTTCAAAATTTTTTGTATACTTATTTACTAGTATTCTTCATTTCTCACACACACTTACTTACACTTTCTTCCTCCAAGCTTTTTCTATCTAGTTTGTAAGTAAACAAACTTTATTTCTTCTTCTTTTTTTCTTGTGAAAACCGAAACCTAAACATTCATCATCATCATTCTTACTTGTTTAATTACTTGTAGTTGTTTGTAGTTGTTAAAGATCAAGTTATCTAGCTTGAATCTTCATGCAATCTTGGTTACTTTCATCTTTTGTTTGTAAAGAACCAAGAACAAGAATCTAAACTTTCTAGTTTATGGTTCTACACTTAAATGTTTTAAAGATTTAAAGTTCATAAGTTTCATTATCATACTTGTGTTCATGTTTGTAAACTTAAGGTTTACTTTCTTAAAAGATCAAAGCCTTGGCTTGAATCTTTCTAAGTATGAACAACCATGAACTTTTACTTGTATATTTAGTTTATTTCTTTCTTTTATAAGTACTTTAAAGTTGTGATGTTGTTAAATTGGTCAAGTATTACTAGTTAATCTTGATCTCATATTTCTTGAAACTAAAAGTTAACTTTATAAGTTCAAGAACATGGAGGTTTAACTTTCTAGTTACAACTTCATACACTTGTGTTGGATCTAAGTTTATATAACTTATGGTCTTCTAATTTTGTTGTAAATAAGAGCTTACAAGCTTACATACATTTTTCAAGTTGAAAATCTAAGTTTCATAACTTATGGTTTCATTAAAGTGTAGATCCAAGTTTTGTAACCTAGGATCTAACTTAAGAACACTAGATCTAGACCTTATAGTCTAGGATCTTTAAGATCTAACCGATATCTAAGTTCTACAACTTAAGATCTTGTTTATTTAGTTACTTTCAAGTTTGTAGCTTAATATTACTAGTAGAACTCATGTGTGTGTCAGATCTAAGATCTTGATGTAACTTTGGTTCATCAAACTACATACAACTCTTAAGTGAGTTGTGCTACATATCTTAGACTTACACTAGTGTTATGATGGTCAAACCTTGGTTAAGATGATGCAAACCCATCAACGAGTTTACGCATCAAGGATGAGAACCGTGATGAGCATCAAGCACCAAGAACCCACCGGAACACCTTTACTTACTGTTTCTGGAACTGATCAGAAGACCTGGGCTACTAGAAAGTTGATTTTCAGTTAGTTCGGTTCGAGTAGATGATTTTCCGTTTAGACCTCGTCTTAATCCGAGTTACGGTTTAGGATCTATGGCCTCCCGAAAGTCACTACACTCTATTAACGTTGTGCTGAAATTTCTGACCTACTCGCACTTAAACCGTCACCACGGTCAAACGAAGACGAGTTTGGTTCTGAAAATTGGTCAGCCTCGAGGGGACTCATATACGGAGCCATGGCCACTGGTCTCACCTCATTTCAGTTTGTATAGAGGTTGTGGCGACTGAACGAAGTCAGCCTTTGTTTTAAACCCTAGTCTTGACTTAAAACTTACTTTACACTTTTTGTTTAATGATGAATGATGATGATACTTAAGACCTAATTTACATACTTTTAAACCTTTGGGAATGATTTACTGACTTAGTAACTTTTGACTTAGGTTGAGGACCTTTCGGACTAACCACTTGCTTACTATTTCCCGCGTATCGACTTTTACTACTTTCCACTGTGAGTTATAGCATCCCTTTTTACTTTAACTATTTTGGGAACTGAGAATACATGCGCATTTTATGTTTTACATACTAGGCACGAGTACTTAAACTTTATATATGTGTGGGTTATGCAACGACATAAACTTTCCCCTTAGCTCGGTAACGTTTAGTCATTGGTCTTTGAACAGGTGAACGCGAATCTTAGATATGGATCCATAGGGTTTGACATCCCCACTCGTGCTAGTAGCGCTAGCATTTAATGGGTGTTTAATACTTTGTAAACTTACTGAAATGTCCCGTTCTTATTGATTAAAAACGTTCCATATTAATTGATTTCGTTGCGAGGTTTTGACCTCTATATGAGACGTTTTTCAAAGACTGCATTCATTTTTAAAACAACCATAACCTTTATTTCATAAATAAAGGTTTAAAAAGCTTTACGTAGATTATCAAATAATGATAATCTAAAATATCCTGTTTACACACGACCATTACATAATGGTTTACAATACAAATATGTTACATCGAAATCAGTTTCTTGAATGCAGTTTTTACACAATATCATACAAACATGGACTCCAAATCTTGTCCTTATTTTAGTATGCAACAGCGAAAGCTCTTAATATTCACCTGAGAATAAACATGCTTTAAACGTCAACAAAAATGTTGGTGAGTTATAGGTTTAACCTATATATATCAAATCGTAACAATAGACCACAAGATTTCATATTTCAATACACATCCCATACATAGAGATAAAAATTCATTCATATGGTGAACACCTGGTAACTGACATTAATAAGATGCATATATAAGAATATCCCCATCATTCCGGGACACCCTTCGTATATGATATAAATTTTGAAGTACTAAAGCATCCGGTACTTTGGATGGGGTTTGTTAGGCCCAATAGATCTATCTTTAGGATTCGCGTCAATTAGGGTGTCTGTTCCCTAATTTTTAGATTACCAGACTTAATAAAAAGGGGCATATTCGATTTCGATAATTCAACCATAGAATGTAGTTTCACGTACTTGTGTCTATTTTGTAAATCATTTATAAAACCTGCATGTATTCTCATCCCAAAAATATTAGATTTTAAAAGTGGGACTATAACTCACTTTCACAGATTTTTACTTCGTCGGGAAGTAAGACTTGGCCACTGGTTGATTCACGAACCTATAACAATATATACATATATATCAAAGTATGTTCAAAATATATTTACAACACTTTTAATATAATTTGATGTTTTAAGTTTATTAAGTCAGCTGTCCTCGTTAGTAACCTACAACTAGTTGTCCACAGTTAGATGTACAGAAATAAATCGATAAATATTATCTTGAATCAATCCACGACCCAGTGTATACGTATCTCAGTATTGATCACAACTCAAACTATATATATTTTGGAATCAACCTCAACCCTGTATAGCTAACTCCAACATTCACATATAGAGTGTCTATGGTTGTTCCGAAATATATATAGATGTGTCGACATGATAGGTCGAAATATTGTATACGTGTCTATGGTATCTCAAGATTACATAATATACAATACAAGTTGATTAAGTTATGGTTGGAATAGATTTGTTACCAATTTTCACGTAGCTAAAATGAGAAAAATTATCCAATCTTGTTTTACCCATAACTTCTTCATTTTAAATCTGTTTTGAGTGAATCAAATTGCTATGGTTTAATATTGAACTCTATTTTATGAATCTAAACAGAAAAAGTATAGGTTTATAGTCGGAAAAATAAGTTACAAGTCGTTTTTGTAAAGGTAGTCATTTCAGTCGAAAGAACGACGTCTAGATGACCATTTTAGAAAACATACTTCCACTTTGAGTTTAACCATAATTTTTGGATATAGTTTCATGTTCATAATAAAAATTATTTTCTCAGAATAACAACTTTTAAATCAAAGTTTATCATAGTTTTTAATTAACTAACCCAAAACAGCCCGCGGTGTTACTACGACGGCGTAAATCCGGTTTTACGGTGTTTTTCGTGTTTCCAGGTTTTAAATCATTAAGTTAGCATATCATATAGATATAGAACATGTGTTTAGTTGATTTTAAAAGTCAAGTTAGAAGGATTAACTTTTGTTTGCGAACAAGTTTAGAATTAACTAAACTATGTTCTAGTGATTACAAGTTTAAACCTTCGAATAAGATAGCTTTATATGTATGAATCGAATGATGTTATGAACATCATTACTATCTTAAGTTCCTTGGATAAACCTACTGGAAAAGAGAAAAATGGATCTAGCTTCAACGGATCCTTGGATGGCTCGAAGTTCTTGAAGCAGAATCATGACACGAAAACAAGTTCAAGTAAGATCATCACTTGAAATAAGATTGTTATAGTTATAGAAATTGAACCAAAGTTTGAATATGATTATTACCTTGTATTAGAATGATAACCTACTGTAAGAAACAAAGATTTCTTGAGGTTGGATGATCACCTTACAAGATTGGAAGTGAGCTAGCAAACTTGAAAGTATTCTTGATTTTATGTAACTAGAACTTGTAGAATTTATGAAGAACACTTAGAACTTGAAGATAGAACTTGAGAGAGATCAATTAGATGAAGAAAATTGAAGAATTAAAGTGTTTGTAGGTGTTTTTGGTCGTTGGTGTATGGATTAGATATAAAGGATATGTAATTTTGTTTTCATGTAAATAAGTCATGAATGATTACTCATATTTTTGTAATTTTATGAGATATTTCATGCTAGTTGCCAAATGATGGTTCCCACATGTGTTAGGTGACTCACATGGGCTGCTAATAGGTGATCATTGGAGTGTATATACCAATAGTACATACATCTAAAAGTTGTGTATTGTACGAGTACGAATACGGGTGCATACGAGTAGAATTGTTGATGAAACTGAACGAGGATGTAATTGTAAGAATTTTTGTTAAGTAGAAGTATTTTGATAAGTGTATTGAAGTCTTTCAAAAGTGTATAAATACATATTAAAACACTACATGTATATACATTTTAACTGAGTCGTTAAGTCATCGTTAGTCGTTACATGTAAGTGTTGTTTTGAAACCTTTAGGTTAACGATCTTGTCAAATGTTGTTAACCCAATGTTTATAATATCAAATGAGATTTTAAATTATTATATTATCATTATATTATCATGATATTATCATGTATGAATATCTCTTAATATGATATATATACATTAAATGTCTTTACAACGATAATCGTTACATATATGTCTCCTTTAAAAATCATTAAGTTAGTAGTCTTGTTTTTACATATGTAGTTCATTATTAATATACTTAATGATATGTTTACTTATCATAGTATCATGTTAACTATATATATATATCCATATATATGTCATCATATAGTTTTTACAAGTTTTAACGTTCGTGAATCACCGGTCAACTTGGGTGGTCAATTGTCTATATGAAACATATTTCAATTAATCAAGTCTTAACAAGTTTGATTGCTTAACATGTTAGAAACATTTAATCATGTAAATATCAATCTCCATTAATATATATAAACATGGAAAAGTTCGGGTCACTACAGTACCTACCCGTTAAATAAATTTCGTCCCGAAATTTTAAGCTGTTGAAGGTGTTGACGAATCTTCTGGAAATAGATGCGGGTATTTCTTCTTCATCTGATCTTCACGCTCCCAGGTGAACTCGGGTCCTCTATGAGCATTCCATCGAACCTTAACAATTGGTATCTTGTTTTGCTTAAGTCTTTTAACCTCACGATCCATTATTTCGACGGGTTCTTCAATGAATTGAAGTTTTTCGTTGATTTGGATTTCATCTAACGGAATAGTGAGATCTTCTTTAGCAAAATATTTCTTCAAATTCGAGACGTGGAAAGTGTTATGTACAGCCGCGAGTTGTTGAGGTAACTCAAGTCGGTAAGCTACTGGTCCGACACGATCAATAATCTTGAATGGTCCAATATACCTTGGATTTAATTTCCCTCGTTTACCAAATCGAACAACGCCTTTCCAAGGTGCAACTTTACGCATGACCATCTCTCCAATTTCAAATTCTATATCTTTTCTTTTAATGTCAGCGTAGCTCTTTTGTCGACTTTGGGCGGTTTTCAACCGTTGTTGAATTTGGATGATCTTCTCGGTAGTTTCTTGTATAATCTCCGGACTCGTAATCTGTCTATCCCCCACTTCACTCCAACAAATCGGAGACCTGCACTTTCTACCATAAAGTGCTTCAAACGGCGCCATCTCAATGCTTGAACGGTAGCTGTTGTTGTAGGAAAATTCTGCTAACGGTAGATGTCTATCCCAACTGTTTTCGAAATCAATAACACATGCTCGTAGCATGTCTTCAAGCGTTTGTATCGTCCTTTCGCTCTGCCCATCAGTTTGTGGATGATAGACAGTACTCATGTCTAGACGAGTTCCTAATGCTTGCTGTAATGTCTGCCAGAATCTTGAAATAAATCTGCCATCCCTATCAGAGATAATAGAGATTGGTATTCCATGTCTGGAGACGACTTCCTTCAAATACAGTCGTGCTAACTTCTCCATCTTGTCATCTTCTCTTATTGGCAGGAAGTGTGCTGATTTGGTGAGACGATCAACTATTACCCAAATAGTATCAAAACCACTTGCAGTCCTTGGCAATTTAGTGATGAAATCCATGGTAATGTTTTCCCATTTCCATTCCGGGATTTCGGGTTGTTGAAGTAGACCTGATGGTTTCTGATGCTCAGCTTTGACCTTAGAACACGTCAAACATTCTCCTACGTATTTAGCAATATCGGATTTCATACCCGGCCACCAAAAATGTTTCTTGAGATCCTTGTACATCTTCCCCGTTCCAGGATGTATTGAGTATCTGGTTTTATGAGCTTCTCTAAGTACCATTTCTCTCATATCTCCAAATTTTGGTACCCAAATCCTTTCAGCCCTATACCGGGTTCCGTCTTCCCGAATATTAAGATGCTTCTCCGATCCTTTGGGTATTTCATCCTTTAAATTTCCCTCTTTTAAAACTCCTTGTTGCGCCTCCTTTATTTGAGTAGTAAGGTTATTATGAATCATTATATTCATAGATTTTACTCGAATGGGTTCTCTGTCCTTCCTGCTCAAGGCATCGGCTACCACATTTGCCTTCTCCGGGTGGTAACGAATCTCAAAGTCGTAATCATTCAATAATTCAATCCACCTACGCTGCCTCATATTCAGTTGTTTCTGATTAAATATGTGTTGAAGACTTTTGTGGTCGGTATATATAATACTTTTGACCCCATATAAGTAGTGCCTCCAAGTCTTTAATGCAAAAACAACCGCTCCTAATTCCAAATCATGCGTCGAATAATTTTGTTCGTGAATCTTCAATTGTCTAGACGCATAAGCAATCACCTTCGTTCATTGCATTAATACACAACCGAGACCTTGCTTTGATGCGTCACAATAAATCACAAAATCATCATTCCCTTCAGGCAATGACAATATAGGTGCCGTAGTTAGCTTTTTCTTTAATAACTGAAACGCTTTCTCTTGTTCATCATTCCATTCAAATTTCTTCCCTTTATGCGTTAATGCAGTCAAGGGTTTTGCTATTCTGGAAAAGTCTTGGATGAACCTTCTGTAGTAACCAGCTAGTCCTAAAAACTGGCGTATGTGTTTCGGAGTTTTCGGGGTTTCCCACTTTTCAACAGTTTCTATCTTTGCCGGATCCACCTTAATACCTTCTTTGTTCACTATGTGACCGAGGAATTGAACTTCTTCCAACCAAAATGCACACTTTGAAAACTTAGCGTACAATTCTTCCTTCCTCAATACTTCTAACAACTTTCTCAAATGTTCACCGTGTTCTTGGTCATTCTTTGAGTAAATAAGTATGTCATCAATGAAAACAATGACAAACTTGTCAAGGTATGGTCCACACACTAGGTTCATAAGGTCCATGAACACAGCTGGTGCATTAGTTAAACCAAACGGCATGACCATAAACTCGTAATGACCGTAACGTGTTCTGAAAGCAGTCTTTGGAATATCATCTTCTTTCACCCGCATTTGATGATACCCGGAACGTAAGTCAATCTTTGAATAAATAGACGAGCCTTGTAGTTGATCAAATAAGTCGTCGATTCTCGGTAGTGGGTAGCGGTTCTTGATGGTAAGTTTGTTCAACTCTCGGTAGTCGATACACAACCTGAATGTACCATCTTTCTTCTTGACAAACAAAACAGGAGCTCCCCACGGTGATGTGCTTGGTCGAATGAAACCACGCTCTAAAAGTTCTTGTAATTGGCTTTGCAGTTCTTTCATCTCGCTGGGTGCTAGTCTGTAAGGAGCACGAGCTATTGGTGCAGCTCCTGGTACAAGATCTATTTGAAATTCAACGGATCGATGTGGAGGTAATCCCGGTAATTCTTTCGGAAATACATCGGGAAATTCTTTTGCAATGGGAACATCATTGATGCTCTTTTCTTCAGTTTGTACTTTCTCGACGTGTGCTAGAACAGCATAGCAACATTTTCTTATTAGTTTTTGTGCCTTCAAATTACTAATAAGATGTAGCTTCGTGTTGCCCTTTTCTCCGTACACCATTAAGGGTTTTCCTTTTTCTCGTATAATGCGAATTGCATTTTTGTAACAAACGATCTCTGCTTTCACTTCTTTCAACCAGTCCATACCGATTATCACATCAAAACTCCCTAACTCTACTGGTATCAAGTCAATCTTAAATGTTTCGCTAACCAGTTTAATTTCTCGATTCCGACATATATTATCTGCTAAAATTAATTTACCATTTGCTAATTCGAGTAAAAATTTACTATCCAAAGGCGTCAATGGACAACTTAATTTAGCACAAAAATCTCTACTCATATAGCTTCTATCCGCACCCGAATCAAATAAAACGTAAGCAGATTTATTGTCAATAAGAAACGTACCCGTAACAAGCTCCGGGTCTTCCTGTGCCTCTGCCGCATTAATATTGAAAACTCTTCCGCGGCCTTGTCCATTCGTGTTCTCCTGGTTCGGGCAATTTCTAATAATGTGGCCCGGTTTTCCACATTTATAACAAACTACATTGGCATAACTTGCTCCGACACTACTTGCTCCGCCATTACTCGTTCCGACACCATTTGTTCCTTTCGTTCTATTAACCCCTGGTCCGTAGACCTCACACTTCGCCGCGCTATGACCATTTCTTTTACACTTGTTGCAAAATTTGGTGCAGAACCCCGAGTGATACTTTTCACACCTTTGGCATAGCTGCTTCTGATTGTTGTGGTTGTTGCAGTTATTATTGTTGTTGGGATGATTGTTGTAGTTGCTGTTGTTGTTGTTGTTGTTGTTGTTGGGCCGTTTGTTGTAGTTGCGATTGATGTTGCGATTGCTGGGATAATTGTTGCGATTATTGTTGTAATTGCTGTTGTTGTTGTATTGGTGATTCTTTTCACCGTTTTCCTCCCACTTTCTTTTGACTTGCTTCACATTGGCCTCTTCAGCAGTCTGTTCTTTAATTCTTTCTTCAATCTGGTTCACTAGTTTGTGAGCCATTCTACATGCCTGTTGTATGGAGGCGGGCTCGTGTGAACTTATATCTTCTTGGATTCTTTCCGGTAATCCTTTCACAAAGGAGTCGATCTTCTCTTCCTCATCTTCGAATGCTCCCGGATACAATAGGCACAATTCTGTGAATCGTCTTTCGTACGTGGTAATATCAAATCCTTGGGTTCGTAACCCTCTAAGTTCTGTCTTGAGCTTATTGACCTCGGTTCTGGGACGGTACTTCTCGTTCATCAAGTGCTTGAATGCTGACCACGGTAGTGCGTACGCATCGTCTTGTCCCACTTGCTCTAGATAGGTATTCCACTATGTTAACGCAGAACCTGTGAAGGTATGCGTAGCGTACTTCACTTTGTCCTCTTCAGTACACTTACTTATGGCAAACACCGATTCGACCTTCTCGGTCCACCGTTTCAATCCGATCGGTCCTTCGGTTCCATCAAATTCCAAAGGTTTGCAGGCAGTGAATTCTTTGTAGGTGCATCCTACAAGATTTCATGTACTGCTAGATCCAAGGTTATTGTTGGTATGTAGCGCAGCCTGTACTGCGGCTATGTTTGAAGCTAGAAAAGTACGGAATTCCTCTTCATTCATATTCACGGTGTGTCGAGTAGTCGGTGCCATTTCCTTCAAAATTATCAAATGGAACAAGTTAATCATACAGAATATTAAGAGTAGTTAATAGTATTTCGTAGCATAATATGAACTCATTTATAAAAGCTTTTTCTTCATATTAGCATTTTATAAGTTTAAATTCGGGTAGTACATACCCGTTAAGTTCATACTTAGTAGCTAATATACAATTCAACTACTACAATTCTATATGAAAAACTGATTATAATAATATTTCGCGTTCAAACTTTTATACAATATTTTACAAACTTACAATACCGCTTATTTTACATAAAGCATGAAATATAGCACACAATAACTTTGATACAAGATAGTTGTGAAGATAATTCTAGCTAGTACACAAGTCGTTCAGCAAAGACAATAAAGACACGTAATTCATACGTCCAGAAACAAGTCATGCATTCTGGTTTTACTAGGACTACTTTCCATCCTTGGTCTTGTGGAACATAACCGTTATGGCCGTTGATAAGACAGCGTGTTGTAATGTCGTCAAAGGGACGAGGGTTATGTAATGTTCAACAGTCCCGTAACAATCTAAAAACCTCATTTCTTACCCCAATTACCGACTCCGTCACTTGTGGGAACGTTTTATTTAATAGTTGTAGCCCGATGTTCTTGTTCTCACTTTGGTGAGAAGCGAACATTACTAATCCGTAAGCATAACATGCTTCTTTATGTTGCATGTTAGCAGCTTTTTCTAAATCACGAAGTCCAATATTCGGATATATTGAGTCAAAATAATTTCTTAACCCATTGCGTAAAATAGCATTTGGGTTCCCCGCAATATATGCGTCAAAATAAACACATCGTAACTTATGGATTTCCCAATGTGATATCCCCCATCTTTCGAACGAAAGCCTTTTATAAACCAAGGCATTCTTGGAACGTTCTTCGAATGTCTTACAAACTGATCTCGCCTTAAATAGTTGTGTCGAAGAATTCTGACCGACTCTAGACAAGATTTCATCAATCATGTCTCCGGGTAGGTCTCTTAAAATATTGGGTTGTCTATCCATTTTGTGTTTTTATACTGTAAAATAGACAAGAGTTAGATTCATAAAAAAAAAATACTTATTAATACAAGCAATTTTTACATATATCATAAAGCATAAGCACACTATATTACATATATTACACCACACGAATACAACTATCTTATTCCGACTCTCTTGTTTCTTCTTCTTCGGTTTTGGTTCATTTTGCCTAGTTTCTAAGGATATATGATGTTCCCCTAATACTAGCTGTTATTTTCCACAACGGTTTAGAAAAACCTGGTGGTTTAGAGGTTCCTGGGTCATTGTTACAACTTAAGGACTTCGGGGGTTGACGATACATATAAAGTTCATCGGGGTTGGAATTAGATTTCTCTATTTTTATGCCCTTTCCCTTATTATTTTCTTTTGCCTTTTTAAATTCAATTGGGGTAATTTCTATAACATCATCGGAATTCTCGTCGGAATCCGATTCATCGGAGAATTGGTAATCCTCCCAATATTTTGCTTCCTTGGCGGAAACACCATTGACCATAATTAACCTTGGTCGGTTGGTTGAGGATTTTCTTTTACTTAACCGTTTTATTATTTCCCCCACCGGTTCTATTTCCTCCTCCGGTTCCTCTTCTTCCGGTTCTGATTCTTCTTCCGATTCCGACTCTTCTTCCGGTTCCTCTTCGGGAACTTGTGAATCAGTCCACGAATCATTCCAATTTACATTTGACTCTTCATTATTATTAGGTGAGTCAATGGGACTTGTTCTAGAGGTAGACATCTATCACATAATATCAAACACGTTAAGAGATTAATATATCACATAATATTCACATGTTAAAAATATATAGTTTCCAACAAAATTTGTTAAGCAATCATTTTTCAAGTAAACATGGTCGAAGTCCAGACTCACTAATGCATCCTAACAAACTCGATAAGACACACTAATGCAAAATTCTGGTTCTCTAAGACCAACGCTCGGATACCAACTGAAATGTCCCGTTCTTATTGATTAAAAACGTTCCATATTAATTGATTTCGTTGCGAGGTTTTGACCTCTATATGATACATTTTTCAAAGACTGCATTCATTTTAAAACAAACCATAACCTTTATTTCATCAATAAAGGTTTAAAAAGCTTTACGTAGATTATCAAATAATGATAATCTAAAATATCCTGTTTACACACGACCATTACATAATGGTTTACAATACAAATATGTTACAACAAAATAAGTTTCTTGAATGCAGTTTTTACACAATATCATACAAGCATGGACTCCAAATCTCGTCCTTATTTAATTATGCGACAGCGGAAGCTCTTAATAATCACCTGAGAATAAACATGCTTAAAACGTCAACAAAAATGTTGGTGAGTTATAGGTTTAACCTATATATTATCAAATCATAATAATAGACCACAAGATTTCATATTTCAATACACATCCCATACATAGAGATAAAAATTATTCATATGGTGAACACCTGGTAACCGACATTAACAAGATGCATATATAAGAATATCCCCATCATTCTGGGACATCCTTCGGATATGATATAAATTTCGAAGTACTAAAGCATCCGGTACTTTGGATGGGGTTTGTTAGGCCCAATAGATCTATCTTTAGGATTCGCGTCAATTAGGGTGTCTGTTCCCTAATTCTTAGATTACCAGACTTAATAAAAAGGGGCATATTCGATTTCGATAATTCAACCATAGAATGTTGTTTCACGTACTTGTGTCTATTTTGTAAATCATTTATAAAACCTGCATGTATTCTCATCCCAAAAATATTAGATCTTAAAAGTGGGACTATAACTCACTTTCACAGATTTTTACTTCGTCGGGAAGTAAGACTTGGCCACTGGTTGATTCACGAACCTATAACAATATATACATATATATCAAAGTATGTTCAAAATATATTTACAACACTTTTAATATATTTTGATGTTTTAAGTTTATTAAGTCAGCTGTCCTCGTTAGCAACCTACAACTAGTTGTCCACAGTTAGATGTACAGAAATAAATCGATAAATATTATCTTGAATCAATCCACGACCCAGTGTATACGTATCTCAGTATTGATCACAACTCAAACTATATATATTTTGGAATCAACCTCAACCCTGTATAGCTAACTCCAACATTCACATATAGAGTGTCTATGGTTGTTCCGAAATATATATAGATGTGTCGACATGATAGGTCGAAACATTGTATACGTGTCTATGGTATCTCAAGATTACATAATATACAATACAAGTTGATTAAGTTATGGTTGGAATAGATTTGTTACCAATTTTCACGTAGCTAAAATGAGAAAAATTATCCAATCTTGTTTTACCCATAACTTCTTCATTTTAAATCCGTTTTGAGTGAATCAAATTGCTATGGTTTCATATTGAACTCTATTTTATGAATCTAACCAGAAAAAGTATAGGTTTATAGTCGGAAAAATAAGTTACAAGTCATTTTTGTAAAGGTAGTCATTTCAGTCGAAAGAACGATGTCTAGATGACCATTTTAGAAAACATATTTCCACTTTGAGTTTAACCATAATTTTTGGATATAGTTTCATGTTCATAATAAAAATTATTTTCTCAGAATAACAACTTTTAAATCAAAGTTTATCATAGTTTTTAATTAACTAACCCAAAACAGCCCGCGGTGTTACTACGACGGCGTAAATCCGGTTTTACGGTGTTTTTCGTGTTTCCAGGTTTTAAATCATTAAGTTAGCATATCATATAGATATAGAACATGTGTTTAGTTGATTTTAAAAGTCAAGTTAGAAGGATTAACTTTTGTTTGCGAACAAGTTTAGAATTAACTAAACTATGTTCTAGTGATTACAAGTTTAAATCTTCGAATAAGATAGCTTTATATGTATGAATCGAATGATGTTATGAACATCATTACTACCTTAAGTTCCTTGGATAAACCTACTGGAAAAGAGGAAAATGGATCTAGCTTCAACAGATCCTTGGATGGCTCGAAGTTCTTGAAGCAGAATCATGACACGAAAACAAGTTCAAGTAAGATCATCACCTGAAATAAGATTGTTATAGTTATAGAAATTGAAACAAAGTTTGAATATGATTATTACCTTGTATTAGAATGATAACCTACTGTAAGAAACAAAGATTTCTTGAGGTTGGATGATCACCTTACAAGATTGGAAGTGAGCTAGCAAACTTGAAAGTATTCTTGATTTTATGTAACTAGAACTTGTAGAATTTATGAAGAACACTTAGAACTTGAAGATAGAACTTGAGAGAGATCAATTAGATGAAGAAAATTGAAGAATGAAAGTGTTTGTAGGTGTTTTTGGTCGTTGGTGTATGGATTAGATATAAAGGATATGTAATTTTGTTTTCATGTAAATAAGTCATGAATGATTACTCATATTTTTGTAATTTTATGAGATATTTCATGCTAGTTGCCAAATGATGGTTCCCACATGTGTTAAGTGACTCACATGGGCTGCTAAGAGCTGATCATTGGAGTGTATATACCAATAGTACATACATCTAAAAGTTATGTATTGTACGAGTACGAATACGGGTGCATACGAGTAGAATTGTTGATGAAACTGAACGAGGATGTAATTGTAAGAATTTTTGTTAAGTAGAAGTATTTTGATAAGTGTATTGAAGTCTTTCAAAAGTGTATAAATACATATTAAAACACTACATGTATATACATTTTAACTGAGTCGTTAAGTCATCGTTAGTCGTTACATGTAAGTGTTGTTTTGAAACCTTTAGGTTAACGATCTTGTCAAATGTTGTTAACCCAATGTTTATAATATCAAATGAGATTTTAAATTATGATATTATCATGATATTATCATGTATGAATATATCTTAATATGATATATATACATTAAATGTCTTTACAACGATAATCGTTACATATATGTCTCCTTTAAAAATCATTAAGCTAGTAGTCTTGTTTTTACATATGTAGTTCATTATTAATATACTTAATGATATGTTTACTTATCATAGTATCATGTTAACTATATATATATATATATATATCCATATATATGTCATCATATAGTTTTTACAAGTTTTAACGTTCGTGAATCACCGGTCAACTTGGGTGGTCAATTGTCTATATGAAACATATTTCAATTAATCAAGTCTTAACAAGTTTGATTGCTTAACATGTTGGAAACATTTAATCATGTAAATATCAATCTCCATTAATATATATAAACATGGAAAAGTTCGGGTCACTACACTTACGCACTCGCTAAGTGTACTTTTAGGGGGTGTTATTTACGTTAAGTTAGCTACCAAGTGCCCACGGTTATACATATACTTTTCATACTGTTTTGAAATACTGAAATATCGTAGCCTACCTTACATTACTGTTATACTTAAACTATAGCTCACCAACCTTTGTGTTGACATTTTTAAGCATGTTTTTCTCAGGTGCTTAAGGTTTGCTTGCTTGCGCTGTACTAGTCATGCTTTGTAGACACCCGCTGCGCTTATTAGAGATGTCACCGCATGAAACGTTTATTTTGCATTCAAACTATATTACTTTTGAAACGATGTATTTGTAACGACCTATGGGTCACGTACTATTATTGCTTGCTATTCGTAGAAGCATACTTTTAGTTGTTAAACATTTGACGTTGGTTAAAACGTCACTTCATTTTATGAATGCAAACTTTTGAAACAGCATATAGTATTTGACCTTGTAATGATCCTGTTGTTGATGATTCGTACACGATGGTTTTGTACGGGGCATCACATTTGGTATCAGAGCATTGGTTGTAGGGAATTAGGTTGCATTAGTGAGTCTAGACCGGACCGAGTAGGATTCACTAATAGGACTAATCTACAACTTGCTAGTTTACTTGTTTATGCGAAACTTGCTGCATGCTGCTGCTTACCTTTACTGCTATATGTCGTATACTACTACATGTTTTCACTACTGCATGCTACTATTTGCTTTCAATTGCATGCTACTTCTGTACGATTTGTTATTATTGTCATGTTATTTACTGCTATACATGATCTAGACTGTCGTAGTTACTTTGCCTAATACGTGCTTGCTTTATGACTTACTGATATGGAAAAAGTTATTTTTCCTTGTTCAGATGTCAGATATCCCGCCCGTTATCATTTTGGAGAGCGACTCAGACTCATCCGCCACCTCGCCAGCCATTGTTGCTGACTCAGTACTAGTTTTCTAAGCGTTCGAAAATGCGTTCGAGAAACCGGAAGCGGGACATAAGTCGAATGTAAATGTACAAGACATCGGAATAAAAATTACAAGTCACCTATACACGAGAATATAATATATAATTAATTAATTTAAATTATTTATATTATATATATTATAAAATTATGTCGACGAACAAAGAAACAAAAAGATGTGAGCTGGAGACAGGTGGCCATGCGATCGCATGGCCAGAAGCCAAGTAAACCATGCGATCGCATGGCAGGCAATTTCAGGCCAACACTATAAAAGCTCGACCATTTCTACTTCTGATTCAATTCATTTTACTCCGTATTTATTTTATTAATTATTATTATTACTAATTATTATTATTATTAATATTAAGATTATTATTATTAATCTTATTATTAATAGTATTAGTGTTATTATTTTTACGATACAAAAATAATAATATACATAAAATATTACGATGGAGTGATGTCCAAATGATTTCAAAATGGGTTTTCAAGCAGGATAGAGCTAAGGAAACTATGGGTTATAGCTATGGAGGTTATGAGTGATGTCCAAAAGTTATGTTTCCTTGTTCAGATGTCGGATATCCCGCCCGTTATCATTTTGGAGAGCGACTCAGACTCATCCGCCACCTCGCCTGCCATTGTTGCCGATTCTCAGATCCCGTCGTCGACACCCTCCAGTAACTCTGGCGCTTCGTCCTCTGGAGCCAGTAGCCATGCACCCGACCCAGTGGTCACCTCAGACGGAACCGAGGACCTACAGGAGATTCCAGCTCCACTTGTCCCAGGACCTTCGGAGCCACAGCACCATTCCGGTGGTGCTGTGATTCCCGCAGAACTTGGGGAAGGTCCGTTCCGTAATGAGCATAACCATTGGTGCCGACGCCTTCCTGATGGACGTCTCATGCCAATCCCGCCTTTTAGATACCGACTGATGATAGCCGGCCGAACAGAGCCACCCGTGCAGTCATCCTCTACCCCACCGAAGAAGCGGTATCGTTTCGACGGAACCGTTATTCCAAGGGTTAACGGAGGTAGGTCATTCGTTAACGCGCGTGGACTGAAGGTTAGAGTTACCGCCCATAAGTGTCTTGTGCCGTATCCTGCTGATCCATTCATACGTAAGGCTCCCCGTTATGCAGCATCTACTTCTGGTGCCAGACCGTCTGCACCACCAGCTCCACCAGTACCACCTGCACCATCAGCACCGCCTGCTCCAGCAGCCTCTCCCTCTGTCGAGGAACTGACGAGGGAGGTGGATACCCTCCGTGCTCGGGTAACTGAGCTCGAGGACCAGGTGTCCCACATGATGGACATCCTTTACCCACCGTCACCATAGGGCTTTTGTATTAGATTTCTTATTGTAATCTCATTTTTAGTTTCATGTATTACTTATGTACTGTACGAACCTATGCGGATGTATGCAACTTATTATTAATGAATGGAACTTAGTGTTGTTTAATCTTTGTACGGTGTTCTATTTACGTTACTGTATGATGATTTTGTGGTATCTGAATCTATTTGCGTTACTTAATTAGCATGTGTTGTGCTGATTCCATGTTGGTTACCATATACTGTATCATTATTATTTGAATACTGGATTTTGACTTGAGTCAAAATTTTTGTTTAGAACATCAATGGCCAACGGAAGATCAACGCCCACAGCAGCACAGATCGAAGAAATGATCACTGAACAAGTAGCCGCAGCTTTAGCGGAAATGAACCCCCAAGCCCCACCAGTTAACCAACCCATTCGTAATAGGTGTACTTATAAGGAATTCCAAAGCTGCAATCCCCACAACTTTACTGGTACTGAGGGGCCGGTTGGTCTCACTAGGTGGTTTGAGAAATTAGAATCCGTGTTCCGAGTTAGCAACTGCTCAGAGACGAACAAAACAAAGTATGCCTCATGTACACTGTCTGACGGCACCCTTACTTGGTGGAACACACTGGCTCAAGCCAAAGGTATTGACGAGGCGTATGCTACGCCGTGGGAAGAATTCAAGGGGGCCATGATTGAAGAGTACTGTTCCAGAACAGAGATCCAGAAAATGGAGGCCGAGTTTTGGCAGTTGAAGGTTGTTGGAAACGATCTTGATGGTTACAACCGTAGGTATCTGGAATTAGCTCTAATGTGTCCAACGATGGTTACCCCAGAGTTTAAGCGGATGGAAAGGTACTTGTGGGGACTTCCTAAGTCCATTAAGGGAAATGTCACCTCGTCTAAGCCACCTAATGTCCCGGAAGCAATGCGCATGGCGCACACCTTAATGAACCAAATTATCAGCGATGAACTGGAAAAGGCAAAATCCTAATCGGGTAGTAGTGAGAAGCGTAAGTAGGACAACAACAAAGGGAGAGTCTATGATCAAAACCCGGCTAAGCGACATGAAGGTTTCAAGGGAAACAACCCCAACCCGAACACTAAATCGAACCCCAACTACAAGGGTAGTCTGCCACAGTATAAGAGGTGCTACAAGCACTATACCGGGTACTGTAATGTTGTCTGTGAAAAGTGCAAAAGGATCGGGCATATTGGCAAGGACTGCAAGATCACCACCATGACTGGGAAGCCGAACCCCACGGGACCGAGAAAGTGCTATGAGTGTGGACAACCTGGCCACTTCAAAAATGAGTGTCCCAACAAGCGAAAGGACGGCGGACCACCGCGTGGGCGGGCTTTCAACGTAAACGCAAGGGATGCCCGTGAGAACCCCGACTTGGTCACAGGTATATTCACTATCAACAATCTATTAGCTTCTGTCCTATTTGATACTGGTGCCGATAGAAGTTATGTATGTAGACACTTTTGCTCTAAGATAAATTATTCGTTAGTTCCTTTAAAGGAGAATATGCTTGTAGAGGTAGCCAATGGAAAACTTGAGAAAGTTAACCAAATTAGCCGATGAGCTATTATCAACATAGCTGGTGTGGATTTCGAGATTGACTTGATACCCATCAAGTTGGGAAGCTTTGATGTTATTGTCGGTATGGACTGGTTGACCAAGATAAGGGCTAATATTATCTGTGGAGACAAAGCTCTTCGTATACCACACAGAGACGATGAGCCACTGATTATTTACGGAGAGAGATGTAGCTCGAAACTGAATCTCATTAGTTGCATGAAAGCGCAAAAGATCATGAAGAAAGGACGTCTTGCTATTTTGGCACATGTGAAAATGTTAGAAATCGAAGTGAAGAGCGTGGGTGATGTACGAATTGTGAACGAATTTTCCGATGTCTTTCCGGAGGAATTGCCTGGATTACCACCACCGAGAGCAGTAGAGTTTCAGATCGATTTAGTGCCAGGAGCTGCACCTGTAGCTCGCGCACCTTATCGACTCGCACCTTCCGAAATGCAAGAGTTGCAGAGCCAATTACAAGAACTGCTTGACCTTAGATTTATCCAACCAAGTTTCTGAAATGTCCCGTTCTTATTGATTAAAAACGTTCCATATTAATTGATTTCGTTGCGAGGTTTTGACCTCTATATGATACGTTTTTCAAAGACTGCATTCATTTTAAAACAAACCATAACCTTTATTTCATCAATAAAGGTTTAAAAAGCTTTACGTAGATTATCAAATAATGATAATCTAAAATATCCTGTTTACACACGACCATTACATAATGGTTTACAATACAAATATGTTACAACAAAATAAGTTTCTTGAATGCAGTTTTTACACAATATCATACAAGCATGGACTCCAAATCTCGTCCTTATTTAATTATGCGACAGCGGAAGCTCTTAATAATCACCTGAGAATAAACATGCTTAAAACGTCAACAAAAATGTTGGTGAGTTATAGGTTTAACCTATATATTATCAAATCATAATAATAGACCACAAGATTTCATATTTCAATACACATCCCATACATAGAGATAAAAATTATTCATATGGTGAACACCTGGTAACCGACATTAACAAGATGCATATATAAGAATATCCCCATCATTCTGGGACATCCTTCGGATATGATATAAATTTCGAAGTACTAAAGCATCCGGTACTTTGGATGGGGTTTGTTAGGCCCAATAGATCTATCTTTAGGATTCGCGTCAATTAGGGTGTCTGTTCCCTAATTCTTAGATTACCAGACTTAATAAAAAGGGGCATATTCGATTTCGATAATTCAACCATAGAATGTTGTTTCACGTACTTGTGTCTATTTTGTAAATCATTTATAAAACCTGCATGTATTCTCATCCCAAAAATATTAGATCTTAAAAGTGGGACTATAACTCACTTTCACAGATTTTTACTTCGTCGGGAAGTAAGACTTGGCCACTGGTTGATTCACGAACCTATAACAATATATACATATATATCAAAGTATGTTCAAAATATATTTACAACACTTTTAATATATTTTGATGTTTTAAGTTTATTAAGTCAGCTGTCCTCGTTAGCAACCTACAACTAGTTGTCCACAGTTAGATGTACAGAAATAAATCGATAAATATTATCTTGAATCAATCCACGACCCAGTGTATACGTATCTCAGTATTGATCACAACTCAAACTATATATATTTTGGAATCAACCTCAACCCTGTATAGCTAACTCCAACATTCACATATAGAGTGTCTATGGTTGTTCCGAAATATATATAGATGTGTCGACATGATAGGTCGAAACATTGTATACGTGTCTATGGTATCTCAAGATTACATAATATACAATACAAGTTGATTAAGTTATAGTTGGAATAGATTTGTTACCAATTTTCACGTAGCTAAAATGAGAAAAATTATCCAATCTTGTTTTACCCATAACTTCTTCATTTTAAATCCGTTTTGAGTGAATCAAATTGCTATGGTTTCATATTGAACTCTATTTTATGAATCTAACCAGAAAAAGTATAGGTTTATAGTCGGAAAAATAAGTTACAAGTCATTTTTGTAAAGGTAGTCATATCAGTCGAAAGAACGATGTCTAGATGACCATTTTAGAAAACATATTTCCACTTTGAGTTTAACCATAATTTTTGGATATAGTTTCATGTTCATAATAAAAATTATTTTCTCAGAATAACAACTTTTAAATCAAAGTTTATCATAGTTTTTAATTAACTAACCCAAAACAGCCCGCGGTGTTACTACGACGGCGTAAATCCGGTTTTACGGTGTTTTTCGTGTTTCCAGGTTTTAAATCATTAAGTTAGCATATCATATAGATATAGAACATGTGTTTAGTTGATTTTAAAAGTCAAGTTAGAAGGATTAACTTTTGTTTGCGAACAAGTTTAGAATTAACTAAACTATGTTCTAGTGATTACAAGTTTAAATCTTCGAATAAGATAGCTTTATATGTATGAATCGAATGATGTTATGAACATCATTACTACCTTAAGTTCCTTGGATAAACCTACTGGAAAAGAGGAAAATGGATCTAGCTTCAACAGATCCTTGGATGGCTCGAAGTTCTTGAAGCAGAATCATGACACGAAAACAAGTTCAAGTAAGATCATCACCTGAAATAAGATTGTTATAGTTATAGAAATTGAAACAAAGTTTGAATATGATTATTACCTTGTATTAGAAAGATAACCTACTGTAAGTAACAAAGGTTTCTTGATCTTGGATGATTACTTGGAATGAATTTAGAAAACTTGGAAGTAAACTTGCAATCTTGGAAGTATTCTTGATTTTATGAAACTAGAACTTTTGAAATTTATGAAGAACACTTAGAACTTGAAGATAGAACTTGAGAGAGATCAATTAGATGAAGAAAATTGAAGAATGAAAGTGTTTGTAGGTGTTTTTGGTCGTTGGTGTATGGATTAGATATAAAGGATATGTAATTTTGTTTTCATGTAAATAAGTCATGAATGATAACTCATATTTTTGTAATTTTATGAGATATTTCATGCTAGTTGCCAAATGATGGTTCCCACATGTGTTAGGTGACTCACATGGTCTGCTAATAGCTGATCATTGGAGTGTATATATCAATAGTACATACATCTAAAAGCTGTGTATTGTACGAGTACGAATACGGGTGCATACGAGTAGAATTGTTGATGAAACTGAACGGGGATGTAATTGTAAGCATTTTTGTTAAGTAGAAGTATTTTGATAAGTGTCTTGAAGTCTTTCAAAAGTGTATGAATACATATTAAAACACTACATGTATATACATTTTAACTGAGTCGTTAAGTCATCGTTAGTCGTTACATGTAAATGTTGTTTTGAAACCTTTAGGTTAACGATCTTGTTGAATGTTGTTAACCCATTGTTTATTATAACAAATGAGATGTTAAATTGTTATATTATCATGATATTATGATATATAATATATCTTAGTATGATATATATATAGTTAAATGTCGTTACAACGATAATCGTTACATATATGTCTCGTTTCGAAATCATTAAGTTAGTAGTCTTATTTTTACATATGTATTTCATTGTTAATACACTTAATAATATATTTACTTATCATTTAACATAATTAACCAAGTGTATCAATATCTTAATATGATTCATATGTACCTAGTAAGACGTTGTTATAACGATAATCGTTATATATATCGTTTTCGAGTTTCTTAAATTAATAGTCTCATTTTTATGTATATAACTCATTGTTAAAATACCTAATGAGATACATACTTATAATAAAATCATGTTAACTATATATATAACCATATATATGTCATCGTATAGTTTTTACAAGTTTTAACGTTCGTGAATCACCGGTCAACTTGGGTGGTCAATTGTCTATATGAAACCTATTTCAATTAATCAAGTCTTAACAAGTTTGATTGCTTAACATGTTGGAAACACTTAATCATGTAAATAACAATTTTATTTAATATATATATAAACATGGAAAAGTTCGGGTCACTACAGTTTCTCGCCTTGGGGCGAACCTGTTTTGTTTGTGAAGAAGAAGGACGGATCATTCCGCATGTGTATCGACTACCGTGAACTCAACAAATTGATGATCAAGAATCGGTATCCTCTTCCCCGAATTGACGATCTTTTCGATCAGCTGCAAGGATCGGGCGTTTAATCTAAGATCGATTTGCGATCTGGTTATTACCAGTTGAGGGTGAAAGAGAGCGACGTGATGAAGACTGCATTCAGAACCCGTTATGGTCATTATGAGTTTCTCGTAATGCCATTCTGTTTAACCAACGCACCTGCCGTATTCATGGATCTCATGAATCGTGTCTACAAGCCATACCTGGATAAGTTCGTTATCGTCTTCATA
Source organism: Rutidosis leptorrhynchoides (assembly GCF_046630445.1). Classification (NCBI taxonomy): domain Eukaryota; kingdom Viridiplantae; phylum Streptophyta; class Magnoliopsida; order Asterales; family Asteraceae; genus Rutidosis; species Rutidosis leptorrhynchoides. The sequence goes on from NC_092343.1 coordinate 60,100,300, forward strand.
GATGATATCCTCATCTACTCTAAAGGCGAAGAAGAACATGAACAAAATCTCCGACTAGTGCTTGAACTCTTGAGACAAGAGCAACTTTACGCCAAATTCTCCAAGTGTGAGTTTTGGTTGAAGGAAGTCCAATTTCTGGGTCACGTTGTGAGTGATCAAGGTATCAAGGTTGATCCCGCAAAGATCGAAGCTATCAGCAAGTGGGAGACCCCCACTACTCCGACTCATATCCGCCAATTTTTAGGCCTCGCCGGTTACTACCGAAGATTTATTGAAGGTTTCTCTCTGATTGCGCGTCCTTTGACCGCGCTGACTTACAAAGGGAAGAAGTTCATTTGGGAACCCGAACAGAATCAACATTTCAAACCTTGAAAAAAGAAGTTAACCACCGCACCTATCTTATCACTTCCTGAAGGCAGTGACGATTTCGTCGTTTATTGCGATGCTTTGAAAAGTGGTTTTGGTTGTGTACTGATGCAACGCACAAAGGTTATCGCTTAAGCCTCTTGCAAACTGAAGATTCACGAGCGAAATTACAATACGTACGAACTCGAGCTTGGAGCCGTTGTCTTCGCATTAAAGCTGTGGAGACACTATCTTTATGGAACAAAGAGCACTATTTTCACCGATCATAAAAGCCTCCAACACATCTTTGATCAGAAGCAACTGAATATGAGACAACATCGATGGATCGAGACGCTGAATGACTACGATTGTGAACTTCGTTATCACCCTGGCAAGGCCAATGTTGTAGCTGACGCTTTGAGCCGAAAGGAGAGGATGGCACCTCTTCGTGTTTGGGCACTGAACATCACCATTCATTCGAACCTTAATAGCCAGATCCGAGCAGCCCAAGATGAGGCTCTCAAGGAGGAGAATATATCTCATGAATACTTGAACATTCTCGTCTCACGATTCGAGGTTAAGGAAACTGGACTCCGATGCTATGCCGGAAGAATTTGGATACCCCGTTATGGAGATTTACGGAGCCTTATATTAGATGAAGCCCACAAGTCGAGATATTCGATTCATTCCGGAGCTGGAAAAATGTACCACGATCTTAAGGAACAGTATTGGTGGCCTAATCTTAAGAAGGACGTTGCAACTTATATTGGGAAGTGTTTGACTTGATCGAAAGTTAAGGCCGAACATCAGAAGCCTTCCGGGTTACTTCAACAACCGGAAATCCCGCAATGGAAATGGGAAAGGATAACGATGGATTTCATTACGAAGCTACCAAAGACGGTTGGCGGATACGATACCATTTGGGTTATCGTTGACCGTCTTACTAAATCTGCACACTTCTTAGCCATGAAGGAAGCGGATACGATGGAGAGACTCGCTCAACTATACATCAAAGAGGTTGTATCTCATCATGGTGTGCCCTTATCGATCATCTCAGATCGCGATCCCCGTTTTGCTTCCAGATTTTGGCGTTCTTTGCAAGAAGCCTTGGGAACCCGTCTCGACATGAGTACTGCGTATCACCCACAGACCGACGGGAAAAGTGAACGCAGGATTCAGACTTTGGAAGACATGTTGCATGCATGTGTTATTGATTTCGGAAAGGTTTTGGGAAAGGCATTTGTCGCTAGCTGAATTCTCTTACAACAACAATTATCATTCGAGTATTAATGCCACACCTTTTGAAGCGCTGTATGGCCGCAAATGCCGATCTCCTATTTGTTGGGCCGAAGTAGGTGAAACGCAAGTCACCGGACCCGAGATAGTCCATGAAACAACTAAGAAGATTGTCCAAATTCAAGCGAGACTTAAGACGGCCCGTGATCGCCAAAAGAGTTATGCCGACCTTAAACGTAAAGACTTTGAATTCAACGTGGGTGACCGTGTAATGTTGAAGGTTGCAGCTTGGAAGGGTGTGATCCGTTTTGGAAAACGTGGGAAGCTCAACCCGCGATACATTGGTCCTTTTGAAATCTTGGAGCGTGTTGGACCCGTTGCTTACCGTTTGGATCTTCCAACTCAATTGAGCTCAGTTTATCCTACCTTTCATGTATCGAATTTGAAGAAGTGTCTTGCTGAACCGGAACATGTCATACCATTGGAGGAACTTACGATTGATGACAAACTCCACTTCGTGGAAGAGCCTGTCGAAATTATGGACCGTGAGGTCAAAACTTTGAAACACAACAAGATTCCGATCGTACGAGTACGATGGAATGCCAAACGAGGACCTGAGTTTACCTGGGAGCGAGAGGATCAAATGATGCAGAAGTATCCTCACCTTTTCCCGACTCCTCCATCTACCTCACCCTAAAATTTCGGGAAGAAATTTTCTTTAACAGGTGGGTAATGTAACGACCCTGGTTTTTCCAACGTTTATTTATTAATAATTTATTATTAATGCTTGTGTTTTAATAAACCTGTTCTTATACGTGTTACTTGTTACCGTATTTAACTTTTCATGGCCCGACTTGTCTTTGTGACACGCGAACTTTTCACGAATAATATTTCGAATATTATTTACGTTCATGGTTAATTATTATTAATCATTTTTAATTAACTAATATAACTAGTTAATTACTTGGGCTTTGCTTATTTAATTATTACATACTTGGACTTGGGCCTTTATTAATGAACATGGACTTGGAAGCCCACCCTACTTCTCTTAATGGATTAATTAAGAGCCCACTTTATGCTAGTAACATCTTAATGATAAACAAGATTAATTAGTGACATGAGGAATCTAGTTACATGCATACTTACACCATTTTCCCATACCAATTTGCTTTAATACCATTTCAAGCTAACACCTTCTCCTCATGCAAGAAAGCAAGCACTTGACTTTCCCTCTTTTGGCTCGTAAACCGTCGGTCACCAAGGGGTATGAGGGAGCTCCATTTCAAAAAATTTTGTATACTTATTTACTAGTATTCTTCATTTCTCACACACACTTACTTACACTTTCTTCCTCCAAGCTTTTTCTCTCTAGTTTGTAAGTAAACAAACTTTATTTCTTCTTCTTTTTTTCTTGTGAAAACCGAAACCTAAACATTCATCATCATCATTCTTACTTGTTTAATTACTTGTAGTTGTTTGTAGTTGTTAAAGATCAAGTTATCTAGCTTGAATCTTCATGTAATCGTGGTTACTTTCATCTTTTGTTTGTAAAGAACCAAGAATAAGAATCTAAACTTTCTAGTTTATGGTTCTACACTTAAATATTTTAAAGATTTAAAGTTCATAAGTTTCATTATCATACTTGTGTTCATGTTTGTAAACTTAAGGTTTACTTTCTTAAAAGATCAAAGCCTTGGCTTGAATCTTTCTAAGTATGAACAACCATGAAACTTTACTTGTATATTAAGTTTATTTCTTTCTTTTATAAGTACTTTAAAGTTGTGATGTTGTTAAATTGGTCAAGTATTACTAGTTAATCTTGATCTCATATTTCTTGAAACTAAAAGTTAACTTTATAAGTTCAAGAACATGGAGGTTTAACTTTATAGTTATAACTTCATACACTTGTGTTGGATCTAAGTTTATATAACTTATGGTCTTCTAATTTTTTTGTAAATAAGAGCTTACAAGCTTACATACATTTTTCAAGTTGAAAATCTAAGTTTCATAACTTATGGTTTCATTAAAGTGTAGATCCAAGTTTTGTAACCTAGGATCTAACTTAAGAACACTAGATCTAGAACTTATAGTCTAGGATCTTTAAGATCTAACCGATATCTAAGTTCTACAACTTAAGATCTTGTTTATTTAGTTTACTTTCAAATTTGTAGCTTAATATTACTAGTAGAACTCATGTATGTGTCGGATCTAAGATCTTGATGTAACTTTGGTTCATCAAACTACATACAACTCTTAAGTGAGTTGTACTACATATCTTAGACTTACACTAGTGTTATGATAGTCAAACCTTGGTTAAGATGATGCAAACCCATCAACGAGTTGTACACTTGAAGCTATACGCATCAAGGATGAGAACCATGATGAGCATCAAACACCAAGAACCCACCGGAACACCTTTACTTACTGTTTCGGAAACTGATCAGACTACCTAGGCTACTATAAAGTTGATTTTCAGTTAGTTCGGTTCGAGTAGATGATTTTCCGTTTAGACCTCATCTTAATCCGAGTTACGGTTTAGGATCTATGGCCTCCCGAAATTCACTACACCCTATTAACGTTGTGCTGAAATTTCTGACCTACTCGCACTTAAACCGTCACCCCGGTCAAACGAAGATGAGTTTGGTTCTGAAAATTGGTCAACCTCAAGGGGACTCATATACGGAGCCATGGCCGCTGGTCTCACCTCATTTCAGTTTGTATAGAGGTCGTGGCGACTGAACGAATCAGCCTTTGTTTTAAACCCTAGTCTTGACTTAAAACTTACTTTACACTTTTTGTTTAATGATGAATGATGATGATACTTAAGACCTAATTTACATACTTTTAAACCTTTGGGAATGATTTACTGACTTAGTAACTTTTGACTTAGGTTGAGGACCTTTCGGACCAACCACTTGCTTACTATTTCCCGCGTATCGACTTTTACTACTTTCCACTGTGAGTTATAGCATCCCTTTTTACTTTAACTATTTTGGGAACTAAGAACACATGCGCATTTTATATTTTACATACTAGGAATGAGTACTTAAACTTTATATATGTGTGGGTTATACAACGGCATAAACTTTCCCCTTAGCTCGGTAACGTTTAGTCATTGGTCTTTGAACCGGTGAACGCGAATCTTAGATATGGATCCATAGGGTTTGACATCCCCACTCGTGCTAGTAGCGCTAGCATTTAATGGATGTTTAATACTTCGTAAACTTACGCACTCGCCAAGTGTACTTTTAGGGGGTGTTATTTACGTTAAGTTAGTTACCAAGTGCCCACGGTTATACGTATACTTTTCATACTGTTTTGAAATACTGAAATCTCGTGGCCTACCTTACATTACTGTTATACTTAAACTATAGCTCACCAACCTTTGTGTTGATGTTTTTAAGCATGTTTTTCTCAGGTGCTTAAGGTTTGCTTGCTTCCGCTGTACTAGTCATGCTTTGTAGACACCCGCTGCGCTTATTAGAGATGTCACCGCATGAAACGTTTATTTTGCATTCAAACTATATTACTTTTGAAATGATGCATTTGTAACGACCTATGGGTCACGTACTATTATTTCTTGCTATTCGTAAAAGCATACTTTTAGTTGTTAAACATTTGACGTTGGTGAAAACGTCACTTCATTTTATGGATGCAAACTTTTGAAACAGCATATAGTATTTGACGTTGTAATGATCCTGTTGTTGATGATTCATACACGATGGTTTTGTACGGGGCATCACATTTGGTATCAGAGCATTGGTTGTAGGGAATTAGGATACATTAGTGAGTCTAGACCGGACCGAGTAGGATTCACTAATAGGACTAATCTACAACTTGCTAGTTTACTTGTTTCTGCGAAACTTGCTGCATGCTGCTGCTTACCTTTACTGCTATATGTCGTATACTGCTACATGTTTTCACTACTGCATGCTACTATTTGGTTTCGATTGCATGCTACTTCTGTACGATTTGTTATTATTGCCATGTTATTTACTGCTATACATGATCTAGACTGTCGTAGTTACTTTGCCTAATACGTGCTTGCTTTATGACTTACTGATATGGAAAAAGTTATTTTTCCTTGTTCAGATGTCAGATATCCCGCCCGTTATCATTTTGGAGAGCGACTCAGACTCATCCGCCACCTCGCCTGCCATTGTTGCCGACTCAGTACTAGTTTTCTAAGCGTACAAAAATGCGTTCGAGAAATCGGAAGCGGGACATAAGTCGAACGTAAACGTACAAGACATCGGAATAAAAATTACAAGTCACCTATATACGAGAATATAATATAATATATAATTAATTAATTTAAATTATTTATATTATATATATTATAAAATTATGTCGACGAACAAAGAAACAAAAAGATGTGAGCTGGAGACAGGTGGCCATGCGATCGCATGGCCAGAAGCCTAGTAAACCATGCGATCGCATGGCAGGCAATTTCAGGCCAACACAATAAAAGCTTGACCATTTCTACTTCTGATTTAATTCATTTTTCTCCGTATTTATTTTATTAATTATTATTATTATTAATTATTACTATTATTATTATTATTATTATTATTATTATTATTATTATTATTATTATTATTATTATTATTATTATTATTATTATTATTATTATTATTATTATTAAGACTATTATTATTAATCTTATTATTAATAGTATTAGTGTAACTATTTTTACGATACAAAAATAATAATATACATAAAATATTACGACGGAGTGATGTCCAAATGATTTCAAAATAGGTTTTCAAGCGGGATAGAGCTAAGGAAACTATGGGTTATAGCTATGGAGGTTATGAGTGATGTCCAAAAGTTATTTTTCCTTGTTCAGATGTCAGATATCCCGTCCGTTATCATTTTGGAGAGCGACTCAGACTCATCCGCCACCTCGCTTGCCATTGTTGCCGATTCTCAGATCTCGTCGTCGACACCCTCCAGTGACTCTGGCGCTTCGTCCTCTGGAGCCATTAGCCATGCACCCGACCTAGTGGTCACCTCAGACGGAGCCGAGGACCTACAGGAGATTCCAGCTCCACTTGTCCCAGGACCCTCGGAGCCACAACACCATTCTGGTGGTGCTGTGATTCCCGGAAAACTTGGGGAAGGTCCGTTCCATAATGAGCATAACCATTGGTGCCGACGCCTTCCTGATGGACGTCTCATGCCAATCCCGCCTTTCAGATACCGACTGATGATAGCCGGCCGAGCAGATCCACCCGTGCAGCCACCCTCTACCCCACCAAAGAAGCGGTATCGTTTCGACGAAACCGTTATTCCAGGGGTTAACGGAGGTAGGTCGTTCGTTAACTCGCGTGGACTGAAGGTTAGAGTTACCGCCTGTAAGCGGCTTGTGCCGTATCCTGCTGATCCATTCATACGTAAGGCTCCCCGTTACGCAGTATCTACTTCTGGTGCCAGACCGTCTGCACCACCAGCTCCACCAACACCACCTGCACCATCAGCACCGCCTGCTCCACCAGCCTCTCCCTCTGTCGAGGAACTGACGAGGGAGGTGGATACCCTCCGTGCTCGGGTAACTGAGCTCGAGGACCAGGTGTCCCACATGATGGATGTGATGGCCCCGTCAAAACACTTAATGGCTCCGTCACTTGATCCCACAGCTTGATCGAACTTAAACGAATTTAACAAACGACATTGCATTCTTTTATTTCAAAAGTTTCCCAAAAAGGAAAGCATACCAAAATATGTAGTTAAAAGTAACCCAACATATTAATAATCCAAAGTTGACACAAAACATTGTCAACAACCCACAAGTATTAATTATTCAAAAACCGAATGCAAGCCAAAGTTTCATAAATTGTTTCATAAAAATCTGCCCAAATGCATGCAGACTCTTCTAAACACAGCGGAAGCATCACATAAACTCAAGTACCTGTGAAAACATGCGAGTAAACAGTTAACACAAAGGTTGAGTGAATTATAGGTTTAAATAATTGAATAAACTTTAGACCACAAGATTTAAAAACGTTAGAAAACATTAAACATTATTCCATTATCAATGAGCCACCTGGTAACCACGTAACCCTTTATTTACCCTTGCCAATCACCATAAAAATATACACTGGACAGTGTATCTACAATAAAATACGAAGTACTAAACATTCCGATTATAAATTGCTAGCGCGACTAGCTCAAAATGGGGTTGTCAAACCCGATAGATCTATCCATAGGATTCGCGTTCACCGGTAGAAACCAATGATTACAGTTACCAGACTAGGGAATATTTTTGTCCAACTCACAATGAATAATTTAAATTTAATTGTCACTTATGTCTAAACGTGAAATAAAATGCATGTAATCACATCCCAAAAATATACTTTGAAAAGTATGTAAAAACTTGACTATAACTCACCTTAATAGTAATGAAGTAACCAACACAATTAAGCGAACAGCAAATGCAGTACAGTGATCAGGAATGATCACAACGCCGACCTATAAATAAAGCAGGTCGATATAAATAACTAACTTAGGTCAAGTCTTAGTATGATAGATATTGTACATGTTGCAAATAGTCATAGAACAATACTCAATATGCATCGGTTTCATTGGAACAGCTCACGGACACACACTTTCTATTTTTAGAAAGTTTCTATTTTTAGCAGGTTTCCATTTTTGGAAAGTTTCTATTTTTGGGAAGTTTCTGTTTTTGGAAAGTTTCCAAATTTAGAAAGTTGTTATTTTAGGAAAGTTTATAAGTTAGGAAAGTTTCCTTAATTAGAAAGTCAACAAAAGTTAACCGAAAGTCAAAGTCAACCGAAAGTCAACTCAAAAGTCAACCTTGGTCAAACATGGTCAACGTAAATTTTAAAAGTGTAAGTTATAATAATAATATAAGTTATAACGTTTATTAAAGTTAAATATGTCTAATTATGTCATAACATAAGTTTAATTAAATTAAAATGAATTATTAAAGTTAATATACGTTTAAATAATATAATTAATATAACATAAGTATTTAATTAATTAATTAAATATTAGTCATAATGTAATTATTATTAATTAATAATAAATTTTAAATCATATCATAAGTATTATTAATTAATAATGAATTATTAATCATATCATGAGTTTCTAATTATAATTATTAAATCATAAGTATTTAATAATTAAATTATAATTAAATAATAATTAAGCCTTATAATAATTAAATAATTAATTAATCCTTATTATAAGTCTTATTATAATAATCTCATAATATAAGTTTAATACTTATCATAAGTATTTTTCCATTAATAACGAAGTATTATTAATCATATGTTTAATTAAAATGTAAATTAAATCATAAGTATTAATTAAATGATATAATAAATATATATCATAAGTCTTAAATAATAATAATTACTTTTTATCATAAGTAATTAAATGATATTGAAATCCATTAATTATATCATAAGTTTAATAATTAATCATAAGTTTTAAATCAAAAGTTCATCGGGTCGTATCCTGAGCCCCGGGTGTCGGTTTTCGGCGAGCCTTACATATATCTCCGCCTAATCAAACCACCCGACACTTTGGTATACTCAAGAACACACCATGAACAGTCCACAAGTCGTGATGTACAGCCATTATACTACTTGGAACTTCAATTCACTCAAAAACGTGTTTTAGACGTAACGGGTGATTCGTGGCTCGGATTGAGATGACCCGAACATGAAAGTTCGTCCCACCATCAGTCCTAACACACTAACACACCCTAAAGTCACCAAATATGGTCACAAAGTCGGACCAAACCTGGTTCATACCAAAATCACATTTCAATCTTAACAAAATACCACTTTGATCATATCTAGGGCTCCGGAAATCGAAACGACATGAATCCGGAGTCTAAAATTAATGTTTTGATGAGAGGAACTCATTTATATACCTTATTTTATGATCAACATCAGTTACAATATCAGAAACACACGAAAAAGCTGCTGTCCCAATTTTATCAAACCGAAAAATATGCAATCGAGCAATTCTACGCATACAATCAACATTACAACAACTAATAATCATCATACTAATAATATAAACATAAAATACAGAAAAATAAATAAAAATTAAAAGTTCTAGGGTTAGGGTTTATACCCTAATCAAGAAACAATTAGTATAATCGCGTCGAGAACAGAACGAGGAATCCGATTGTATGAACGATCTCTAGATCCAAGCTTGAAAAATTGATGAAGATGATGATGTTTAGCAGTGTTGGTCGTCGCCCAAAAAGAGAAGGAAGGGAGGAAGGAGAGCAAAAGTGGTAATTAGGTTTAGATTAAAATTGTGTAATGTGTAAATGAGATGGAAAAAAAAATAGGGAGTATACTCCCTCCCCTTATGGTCGGCCGAATGGGGGGTCATGGGGTGGGCCCCATGGCCCAATCTTGCTAAAAGTGTAATTGCTTGTGGCCCGAAAGCCAGAACGAATCCCGAAACGCGAAAACGCACTTACGCGATTAAAAATCCGGAAAGAAAACAAGCGCGCGACGAAAAATAAATATAAATACCCTACATAATAATATGATCTTAAAATATCATATTTAAAATAATTAGGATTTAAATATCCTAAATACGCGACCGTTGGTTTGAAAACCGAAAAGATTCGCCGGACAGAAATCCGCGATACGTAGAAACGTATAATTTAAAATACGAATACAAATATTCACATAACACTTAATAATTAATATATTATTATTAATATAATAATATAGGCCATAGAAATGACATAGCACGAATACCAGTTAACGGTCATAAAATAATTAACGATAAAAGATAACGGAAAAAGTAGGGTCGTGACAGTACCTTCTCGTTACGGAAATTTCGTCCCGAAATTTAAGCAGGTGCAGGGGTTGACTCAGCATCTGGGAACAAATGCAGATACTTCTGCTTCATCTGATCTTCACGCTCCCAAGTGAACTCAGGACCACGTCTGGCGTTCCATCTAACCCGGACAATAGGAATTCGGCTCTGCTTAAGAGTCTTAACTTCTCGATCCATAATTTCAATAGGTTCCTCAATAAAGTGTAGTTGCTTATCAACATGAAGTTCTTCCAGAGGAATAGTCTTATCGGCCTCGGCCAAACACTTCTTTAGATTCGATACATGAAAAACATTGTGAAAAGCACTGAGTTCTTGTGGCAACTTCAAACGATAAGCCGCCGGTCCAACTCTCTCAACAATCTCAAACGGTCCAACAAAATGAGGACTTAGCTTTCCCCTTTTACCAAAACGGATCACACCCTTCCAAGATGAAACCTTTAACATAACCCGATCACCAACTTGAAATTTCACATCTTTCCTTCCCCTATCGACATAACTCTTTTGCCGTCTTCTAGCGGTTCTCAACCTGTCCTTAATCTATACAATCTTCTCGGTAGTCTCGTGAATAATTTCTGGACCTGTGAGTTGAGCATCCCCAACCTCATTCCTACAGACAGGAGACCTACACTTCCTACCATACAGAGCTTTAAACGGTGCGGCTTGAATACTTGCGTGATAACTGTTTTTATAAGAAAATTCAGCTAGCGGCAAATATTTATCCCACCCATTACCAAAATCAATAACACACGCTCGTAACATATCCTCCAACGTCTGAATGGTCCTTTCACTCTGACCATCCGTTTGAGGATGATAAGCGGTGCTCATATCTAATCTAGTTCCCAAGGCTTCCTGCAAAGATCGCCAAAACCTCGATACAAATAGACTGTCTCGGTCCAAAATAATGGATACAGGAACACCATGCCTAGAAACAATCTCCTTCAAGTACAAACGTGTAAGCTTCTCCATTGAATCTGTTTCCCTAATCGGCAAAAAGTGAGCTGACTTAGTGAGTCGATCTACAATCACCTAAATAGTGTCATAGCCACCCGCAACTCTCGGTAACTTAGTAATAAAATCCATTGTAATTCCTTCCCACTTCCACTCGGGAATCTCAGGTTGCACCAACAGTCCAGACGGTTTTTGATGTTCAGCTTTAACCTTAGCACAGGTCAAACACTTAGCCACATACGTAGCCACATCACCTTTCAAATTTGGCCACCAATACAGCTCATTAAGATCATGATACATCTTTCCTGAACCAGGATGAATAAAGTACCTAGACTTATGAGCCTCACCCAAAACAAGTTGTCGCAGTTCACCAAACTTCGGAACCCAAAGACGTCCTGCAAAGTACCTAGTACCATCTGCTCGAATCTCGAATTTCTTAGCCATACCTCTTACGTTCTCTTTCACAAAATTCTCTTCCTTTAAGGCTTCTTGTTGTGCCTCAAGAATCTGCCTTGCGAGGTTTGTTCTAATTGTCATATTCAAGGCCCTAAACCTGCGAGGTTCAGCCCTTTCTTTATGACTCAACGCATCCGCCACAACATTGGCCTTACCCGGATGATACAAAAGCTCACAATCGTAATCATTCAACGTCTCAATCCATCTTCGTTGTCTCATGTTCAACTGTTTCTGATCGAGGATATGTTGAAGACTTTTGTGATCTGTGTACACAGTACTCTTGACCCCATACAAATAATGTCTCCAAATCTTAAGTGCAAAAACAACGGCCCCCAACTCTAAATCATGAGTTGTATAGTTCTGCTCGTGAATCTTCAACTGGTGTGACGCATACGCAATAACTTTCTTTCGTTGCATCAAAACACAACCAAAGCCTTGACGCGAAGCATCACAATAAACAACAAAATCATCATTACCCTCAGGTAGTGACAATATCGGAGCGGTAGTCAACTTCTTCTTTAAAATCTGAAAAGCAGTCTCTTGTTCATCCTTCCACTCGTACTTCTTCCCTTTATGCGTTAAAGCAGTCAGAGGTTTTGCGATACGAGAGAAATCTTGAATGAACCTTCAATAGTAACCTGCCAATCCTAGGAACTGACGAATCTGGGTAGGAGTTTTCGGCGTTTCCCACCTTTCAATCGCCTCAATCTTAGCAGGATCAACTTGTATCCCTTGTTTACTAACAATGTGTCCAAGGAATTGAACTTCTCGTAACCAGAATGCACACTTAGAGAACTTAGCGTACAACTCTTCTTTTCTCAACAGATAAAGCACTAACCTCAAATGTTCCTCATGCTCTTCATCACTCTTCGAATAAATAAGGATGTCGTCGATGAACACAATAACGAACTTGTCCAGATAGGGTCTACACACACGGTTCATGAGGTCCATGAACACAGCAGGTGCATTCGTCAATCCGAACGGCATAACAAGAAACTCAAAGTGACTATAACGGGTGCGAAAAGCAGTTTTCGAAACATCAGATTCTTTAACACGCAACTGATGATAGTCAGAACGAAGATCGATTTTTGAATAAACAGATGAACCCTGAAGCTGATCGAACAGATCATCAATTCTTGGAAGGGGATAACGGTTTTTAATAGTAAGCTTGTTCAACTCACGATAATCAATGCACAAATGAAAAGAACCATCCTTCTTCTTAACAAACAGAACAGGAGCTCCCCAAGGGGATGAACTAGGACGAATAAAACCTTTGTCTAACAACTCACGGAGTTGACTTGACAATTCTTGAAGTTCGTAAGGCGCAAGACGATAAGGAACACGTGCTACAGGAGCAGCACCGGGAACAAGATCAATTTGGAATTCTACCGCGCGTTGCGGCGGAAGGCCAGGTAAATCTTCGGGAAATACCTCGGGAAAATCTCTAACAACATGAACATCTCCAACATTCTTCGTTTCTTTTTCGGAATCAACAACATGGGCTAGAATAGCATGGCAGCCCTTGCGAAGATGTTTAAGAACTTTCAAATAGCTAATAACATTTAACTGTCGGCATTTCTTATCTCCAAGAACCATCAGCGGCTCTCAAACCACATTAGTAATACGAATAGCTTTATCATAACACACAATCTCAGCACGATTCGCAGATAACCAATCCATCCCAATGACAACATCAAAACTACCAAGTTCAATCGGTACCAAATCTATCTCAAAATCTCTACCAGCTAAACTAATGTTACACTTACGATGCACAGTCTTAGCAGTGAGTACCTTACCATTAGCTATTTCAATAACATACGTATTGTCTAAAGGAGTTAACGGTGTTTTGATTTTTGGACTTAATTTACTCGACACAAAACTCAAATCAGCCCCTGAATCAAATAGTACATAAACTGATAAATCGTTGACCGAGAACGTAACAGTAACAAGTTTAGGATCTTCCTCAACATCCCTGGTGTTAATGTTGAACGCTCGACCACGCGCAGTCTCTGCAGTCTTCTTGTTGGGACAGGCATCACGGAAATACCCCGGCTTTCCACACTCGTAACAAACCTTTGGATTACCACCATTATTCGACTTTCCATTACCATTACCATTACCACCTCTATTACCAGCATTATTACCATTATTACTACATGCGGCAGGAGTAGCAGAACCCGGCAGAAGCACCGTAAAATCCTTAGCAATGTGTCCCTGTTTAGAACACCTCTTGCAAGTCACGGTACAGAAACCATCATGAGCCTTGTAACAACGTGGACACACACGCTGACTGCGGTTATTCGAACCAGAAGTATCCTGCTTTTTCTGCTGATTCTGGTTTTGATTACGGTTATTATCCCACTTTCTCTTCCCATTATCAGCTTTCTTAACAGCCTCTTCACTGGGTTCGGTTACAGCAGCCTTGCTTCTTCTCAAGATCTTATCATTCAACTTATGAGCCATAGACATCGCGGCCTCAATAGTCTGGGGCTCACTAGATTCAACCCCATGTTCAATTTTCTCGGATAGCCCATCAATGTAAGCTTCAATCTTAAGATTCTCATCGGCATAAACATTAGGGCATAATAAAGTCAACTCAAAGAATCTCTGCTCGTAGGCATCTAATTCAGTGCCCTTCATTTTCAAGTTTTTAAGTTCAACCTCTAACTTCTTAAGCTCACCCCTAGGATGGTAGCGGGTGATCATTCTTTCCTTGAAATTATTCCAAGTTAAACCATAAGCCACATCATTTCTCAAACTGTTAACCAAGTTGTTCCACCAGGTCAATGCACTATCCTTCAAAGTGCAGCTAGCAAAACTAACCTTGTCTTCCTCTCGGACTCGACTAACCCTGAAAATAGACTCGATTTTCTCGAACCAGCGGGTAAGTCCTATGGGTCCTTCTGTACCACTGAATTCCTGTGGGCAACTTGCCATAAACATTTTGTGGGAGCATCCCACCTGATTGTTGTTCGCATTAGCATTTGCATTAGCATTCGCTGCCATAGCAGCAGCTATCCCTTCGGTAACAAGACGTTGGATACGGGCTTCGTTGGACTCTCTAGGAGGCATGATCTTCAAAACAGAATAACACAACCGTTAGTACTAAGAATAATACCAGTGTTATAAAGGAATAGATCGAACACGAAAAGATTAACCATTAAAATAATAGTCAGTAACCACTACGTGTAATAACATGACAGTTATGATTGTTATAGAAATAACCACCACATGCATACATATTTTATGATAACATCATACAACATACATAGCACCTAACATACATGATCTACATTACGCATAATATAACATGCCAAGAGTCACAACATCAGAAATAAAATGTGATAATGATAATAGATGTCATAAAAATAACCATCCATACATAATGAAAAACATCCCATAACAAAACCTTAATAAAATCCTCGGCAAAACGCCGTACATAATCCAAAAATGTATGTATGAAAGGACATTAAGTTTTATGAAATAAGTAATCAATCATGAATCATCATATCACATCTGCTTAAAGCGGGTGTGATAAGCTGGGCCAGCATGAGTCTCAGCAGAAGGCTCATACTTCCGCAACTTTCCTTTCACTTCTTCCAACTCTTCCTTCAAACCACGAACTGTGCTCTCTAGAGCCTCGAACCTAGCGTCAACTTCACGATTACGCTTACGAGTCTCGAACCCAACATTATTCTTGAAGCTAACAAACGAATCCATACTAGCTCGAATCTGGTCCATCATCTCGTTGTGTGGCAAAGTACGCATACAATCACTAAGAGCATTAATACGCGTCACTTCATTGTAAGCCCTGTTCATATGAGTAAGGGTGGAAAAGTAGTAGTGAATAGGATCATCGATCTCTGGTTGACCAGCACGGCGTCTGGCAGCAGCCGGAGGAGCAGGAGAAGCAACGGAGTTATCGCTCGAAGTCGACATCTAAAAATAGTAAAACCGCAAACCACATACCAAAAGATATAAATGCTAATGATATAACTCATACGAAATGGAATGCATAATAATTCTATAGCAAAAGGGTCGGGCTGTAGACTAGACTCTAATGCACCCTAAGAACCACGGGGTGACCACATTAAGACCGCCTAGTTCCCTACAACCAGAGCTCTGATACCAACTGTGATGGCCCCGTCAAAACACTTAACGGCTCAGTCACTTGGTCCCACAGCATGATCGAACTTAAATGAATTTAACAAACGAAATTGCATTCTTTTATTTCAAAAGTTTCCTAAAAAGGAAAGCATACCAAAATATGTAGTTAAAAGTAACCCAACATATTAATAATCCAAAGTTGACACAAAACATTGTCAACAACCCACAAGTATTAATTATTCAAAAACCGAATGCAAGCCAAAGTTTCATAAATTGTTTCATAAAAATCTGCCCAAATGCATGCAGACTCTTCTAAACACGGCGGAAGCATCACATAAACTCAAGTACCTGTGAAAACATGCGAGTAAACTGTCAACACAAAGGTTGAGTGAATTATAGGTTTAAATAATTGAATAAACTTTAGACCACAAGATTTAAAAATGTTAGAAAACATTAAACATTATTCCATTATCAATGAGCCACCTGATAACCACTTAACCCTTTATTTACCCTTGCCAATCACCATAAAAATATACACTTAGAGAATTTGGCATAAAGTTGCTCTCATCTCAAGAGTTCCAACACTAGTCGAAGATGTTGTTCATGTTATTCTTCACTTCAGGAATAGATGAGGATATAATCTATGAAAACGATAACGAACTTATCCAGGTATGGCTTCCATACACGATTCATGAGGTCCATAAATACGGCAGGTGCGTTGGTTAAACCGAATGGCATCACGAGAAACTCATAATGACCATAACGGGTTCTAAACGCAGTTTTCATCACATCACTCTCCTTCACCCTCAATTAGTGATAACCGGATCGCAGATCGATCTTGGAGTAAATGCTTGATCCTTGCAGTTGGTCGAAAAGATCGTCAATCCGGGGAAGGGGATATCGATTCTTAATCGTCAACTTGTTCAGCTCACAATATTCAATACACATGTGGAAAGATCCGTCCTTTTTCTTCATGAATAAAATAGGTGCGCCCCAAGGTGGAGAACTCGGTTGGATAAATCCACGGTCTAGTAATTCCTGCAGTTGACTCTGCAACTCTTGCAGTTCGAAAGGTGCTAGTCAATAAGGTGCGCGAGCTACGGGTGCAGCTCCCGGCACTAGATCGATCTGGAACTCCACTGCTCTCGGTGGCGGTAATCCAGACAATTCTTCCGGAAAGACATCGGGAAATTCGTTCACAATTCGTACATCATTCACACTCTTTACCTCGGCTTCTAACGTTTTCACATGTGCTAAAACAACAAGAAGTCCTTTCTTCATGATCTTTTGTGCTTTCATGCAACTAATGAGGTTCAGCTTCGAACTACATCTCTCTCCGTAAATAATCAGTGGCTCACCATCCCCGTGTGGTATACGAAGAGCATTATCTCCACAGATAATGTCGGCCCTCACTTTGGTCAACCAGTCCATACCGACAATCACATCAAAACTTCCCAATTTGATAGGTATCAAGTCAATCTCGAAATCCACACCAGCTATGTTGACAATAGCCCCTCGGCCAATTTGGTCAACTTTCTCAAGTTTTCCATTGGCTACCTCAACAAGCATACTCTCCTTTAAAGGAACTAACAACCAATCTATCTTAGAACAAAAGTGTCTACAAACATAGCTCCTATTGGCACCAGTATAAAATAGGACAGAAGCTAATAGATTGTTGATAGTGAATATACCTGTAACCAAGTCGGGGTTCTCACGAGCATCCCTTGCGTTTACATTGAAAGCTCTTCCACGCGCTGGCCCGCCGTCCTTTCTCTTGTTGGGACATTCATTCCTGAAGTGGCCCTGTTGTCCGCACTCATAGCACTGCCTTGGTCCAGTAGGGTTTGTCTTCATCGTTGGGGTGGGAATCTTGCAGTCCTTACCAATATGCCCGGTCCTTTTACACTTTTCATAGACCACATTACAGTACCCGGTATGGTGCTTGTAGCACCTCTTGCACTGCAGTAGACTACCCTTGTAGTTGGGGTTCGAGCTAGTGTTCGGGTTGGGGTTCCTTCTGTCATTATGCCTCTTAGCGGGGGTTTGATCATAGGCTCTCCCCTTATTGTTATCCCACTTACGCTTCTCACCACTGGCTCCCGATTTGGATTTAGCCTTTTCCGATTCTTTGCTGGTAATTTGGTTCATAAGGGTATGCGCCATGCGCATAGCTTTCGAGACGTTGGGTGGCTTAGAAGAGGTGACATTTCCCTGAATGGACTTGGGAAGTCCCCACAAGTATCGTTCCATTCTCTTAAAATCCGGGGTAACCATCATGGGACACATCAACGCTAATTCCAGATACCTACGGTTGTAACCATCAAGATCGTTTCCCACAACTTTCAGCTCCCAGAACTCAGCCTCTATTTTCTGTATCTCTGTTCTGGGGCAGTACTCTTCAATCATGGCTCCCTTAAATATTTCCCAAGGAGTAGCATAAGCCTCGTCAATACCTTTGGCCTGAGCAAGTGTGTTCTACCAGGTTAGGGCGCCGTCCGACAGAGTACATGAGGCGTACTTAGTTTTGGTCACTTCCGAACAGTTGCTCACACAGAACACAGCTTCCAACTTCTCAAACCACCTTGTCAGTCCAACTGGCCCCTCAGTATCACTAAAGTTGTGGGGCTTGCAGCTTTGAAACTCCTTATATGCACACCCGTTACGAATGGGCTGGTTAACTGGTGGATCTTGTGGGTTGATTTTTGCAATAGCTGCGGCTACTCTTTTAGCAATCATTTCCTCAATTTGTGCTGCGGTGGGCGCTGATTTTCCATTTGCCATTGCTCTACTAAACAAAAATTTTGACTTAGGTCAAAATCCAGCGTTTAATAAATAATAATATAGTATATGGCAACCAACATGGAATCAACGCAACACACGTTAACTAAGTAATGCAACTAGATACAGATACCACAGAATCATCATACAGTAACGTAATTAGAACATCGTACAAAAAGTAAACAACACTAAGTTTTATTCATTAATAATAAGTTGCATACATCCGCATAGGTTCGTACAATACATGAGTAAAACATGAAACTACAAATGAGATTACATAATGAAATCTACTACAATGCCCTATGGTGACGGTGGGTAAAGGATGTCCATTACGTGGGACATCTGGTCCTCGAGCTCAGTCACCCGAGCAAAGAGGATCTCCACTTCCCTCATCAGTTCCTCGACAGAGGGAGATGGTGGGGCAGGCGGTGCAGTCGGTACAGGTGGTGCAGACAGTCCAGCGCCAGAAGTAGATGGTGCGTAACGGTAAGCCTTACGCACGAATGGATCGGCAGGATACGGCACAACCCGCTTGCGGGCGGTGACCCTAGTCCTCAGTCTATGTGCGTTAACGAATGACCTACCTCCGTTAACCCCTGGAATAATGGTACCATCGAAACGATACTGCTTCTTCGGCGGGGTAGAGGGTGGCTGCATGGGCGCCTCCTCTGGATCCTCGTCGAAATCCTCGTCACTGGAGTCATCAGAGGATGATGAGTCTTCGGGTGGTGAGTCGTCGAAATCATCTGAAGGTGGATGCGCTCGTCCAGTAGTCATAATCCGATATCTGAAAGGTGGGATCGGCACGAAACGCCCATCAGGAAGGCGTCTAGCCCAATGGTTATGCTCATTACGGAACGGAACATCCCCGTATTCCCTAGGAATCACAACACCACCGGAATGGTGCTGTGGCTTCGCGGGTCCTGTGATGAGTGGAGCTGGAATCTCCTGTGGATCCTCGTATCCGTCTGAGGTGATCACTAGGTCGGGTGCATGGCCACTGGCTCCAGGGAACGAAGCGCCAGAGTCACTGGAGGGTGTCGACGACTAGATCTGTGAATTGGCAACAATGGCAGGCGAGGTGGCAGATGAGTCTGAGTCGCTCTCCAAAATGATAACGGGCGGGAATCCGACATCTGAACAGGAAAAAATAACTTTTTCCATGTTAGTAAGTCATAAGGCAAGCATGTCATAACCCGTCCTTAACCATAAGAACGTGTTAGATAACGTATGATTTCATTGCGAGGTATTGACCTCTATATGCGACATTTTTAAAAGAGAAACTGCATATATTATACATTACAAACCATAACCATTATTTTTTGTTACAAGCTTTAGACAATAAAAAGATGATTATCGTTTAGCGATAATCTTCGACTTACAAACTTTACATATAATGATAACAACACGATTTCGAGCATATTTTACAACACAAATCCTTGGGTATGCAGTTTTATTTTTGACACAAATATGCGTACGCAAGATCCTGCTCAAATTCAACATAATGCAGCGGAAGCTTTAGTAATCACCTGAGAATAGACATGTTTTAAAAGGTCAACATAAAGTTGGTGAGATATAGGTTTAATGCCGGCAGCAATATATATATATAGACCACAAGATTTCGTATATAAACAGTTTAATAAAAATATTCTAAGTGGTTGAGCACTTGGTAACCATACTTAACATTTAATCACGTCGCATATTCCCTTTATTATGAAATCTTACTACACCGTACCAAGTGTAGTCACGAAACGAAGTACTGTGCAACCGTTGAATACTGGTCGTCCAGTCCGGTTGGGGTTGTCAGGCCCGATAGATCTATCAACAGGATTCGCGTTTACAATACCGCTGTAAATAACAGTTACCAAGCTACAGGGAAGTATGCCAGTGGTACAACTCAACGTAGAATATATTTTTCAGTTACTTGTGTCCATAACGTAAAACATAAAATACATGTATTCTCATCCCGAAATATTTAGAGTTTAAAAGTGGGACTATATACTCACTTTCGTCTTGATGATATATATATAATTTGACTTGGTCTCCGGTTGATATCACGAACCTATCCATATATAATATATCAATACCTTTTCTTTTTAAACAAACGTCACATATATATACTTGTTATACTTTTAATACTTTGAATAATTCCTTAGTCCGTAGTTAGCAGTTCGTTGTTAGTAATTCAATTTTAATGGTTCATTTTTAGATGTTTAATATACCCGCAATGAAATAAATAAAACCCCCAACGAAATAAATAAAACCCCATCGTATATGTATTGGTCGAGATTAATCTTGACCCATGGTACCGGTGTTGTCAAATGACGTGTTGCGTACATAAAGTACCGGTGTTGTCAAATGACGTGTTGCGTACAATCATGGGATCTTATGATTAATCTTCTCGTATTGTTTACGGGTGATCCTGAACCATATAAAATTAAATTATGAGTACATATATATAAAATATCATGTTATTTTAAAAAGATGTGATTTATTTAATTTTCTCCAATTATTTTCGTAGCCAAACTAGTCTTAGATATCCGATCTCGTTTTGGTCATAGTTTCTTCGTTACAACTCCGTTTTCGTTGATTCAACTTGCCACTTCCTTGGATCGAGTCCCTCTTTAAGACTATGAACTGTAAATACCTTAGTTTGTATTCGAAATCACAGGTCATAGGTCAAACTTTAGTGAAACTTATGAAGTTAATCATTTTCCATCATGTAAACAACCTTAAATGATTATTTTTCTAAAAATACTTATACTTTGAGTTAAATCATGAAATTTTTATGTGTTATCATATTCATAGTAAAAATCATTTTTCCAGAAAATAAACCTCCAATTCAAAGTTTAAGATGGTTTTTAATTATCCAACCCAAAACAGCCCCCGGTTGCACTCCGACGTCGTAAATTCAGTTTTTAAGGTGTTCTTTGAAAAACCAAGTTATACCTTGTTAAATTAGCATATTTTTAAGTTATATTACAGGTCTTGAAGTATTTTAAAAGTTAAGTTAGAAGGATCTATTTAGTTTGCGAACAAGTTTGAAATCATTCAAACTATGTTCTAGTTTATAAACTCTTATATATATAGCTTTAAATATATGAATTGAAAAAGAGTTGAAGTAGAGTTTTTACCTCAAGTTTAAAATGTAAAGTTGCTGGAAAGAAGTAGTAAAATAAAAGTTGAGAGAGTTCTTGCAAGTGTGTGTGAAAATTGGAAGTAAAATTTGGAAAATGAATGTGTAAAAATGAGTTAGAAATGGTGCTTATTTATAGGCTTGAAAATTTGGTTTTTAGTGAAAATATCTAAGATAAGTTAAAATTTATTATGTCATGAATGACATATTATTCCAATAATTGAAGATTTCTATTGGTATATACCAATAGTAAATACTTCTAGAAGCTGTGTATAGTACCCTAGATATACGTATAGGATTATTGAGGAAACGGAACGAGAATTCAAATATAACTATATTTTGTAAATATACTTATATTGTTTTATGTATAAAAGCCCTTTAAAAATGATTAAATACATTACTTATACGATATATATATAAACATTATAAATCATCAGTATTTATGTCAAATAACGTTACGTATGGTTATTGTTTTGAAAACTTAAGTTAGTAGTTTCAAAATATACTTATGACTTTTTGTTATTAATACAAAAATGAGATATTAAAACATCCTTAGATCATGTTAAATATGTATGTATAATTATCATATATTGTATAGTTCGTGATATCATCGGTCAAACTAGACGGTCAAACGTTGTGTAAAACTCTTTTCAAAAACATAAATCTTAACAATTTGGATTGCTTATCATGTTGGTAAGGTTTAATTTATATGAATATTAATCTTATAAGTATAGAACGATCGAAAAAGTGCGGGTCGTTACAGTACCTACCCGTTAAATAAATTTCGTCCCGAAATTTTAAAATTGTACCTATTTTGCGTCATCGGAAAACAAGTGTGGATATTTTTGTTTCATTTGATCCTCTCGTTCCCAAGTAAACTCGGGACCCCTTCGAGCATTCCAATGAACCTTAACGATCGGTATGTTGCTCTGCTTGAGCCGTTTAACTTCACGATCCATGATTTCGATTGGTTCTTCGATGAATTGTAGTTTCTCATCGACATGGATTTCTTCAAGAGGAATGGTGAGGTCTTCCTTTGCAAGACACTTCTTAAGGTTTGAGACGTGAAAGGTATTGTGTACTCCGGCGAGTTGTTGCGGTAACTCGAGTCGATAAGCTACCGGTCCAATGCGTTCGATGATCTTGAACGGGCCTACATATCTTGGGTTCAGTTTACCTCTTTTACCGAAACGTATTACACCTTTCCAAGGTGACACCTTT
Organism: Rutidosis leptorrhynchoides; assembly: GCF_046630445.1. Lineage (NCBI taxonomy): Eukaryota > Viridiplantae > Streptophyta > Magnoliopsida > Asterales > Asteraceae > Rutidosis > Rutidosis leptorrhynchoides. The sequence goes on from NC_092343.1 coordinate 60,123,362, forward strand.
AACATAACCATGTCACCGATCTGAAACTCTAATGGTTTCCTTCGAACATCGGCGTAGCTCTTTTGGCGACTACGGGCTGTTTTCAATCTCTCCTTGATTTGTACTATCTTCTCAGTCGTTTCGTGTATGATCTCAGGACCAGTTAATTGTCGATCTCCTACTTCATTCCAACAAATAGGAGATCTACACTTCCTTCCATACAATGCTTCGAATGGTGCAGCTTTAATGCTTGCATGATAACTATTATTATACGAAAATTCTGCTAACGGTAGATACTTATCCCATCCGTTTCCAAAATCGATCACACATGCCCTGAGCATGTCTTCAAGAGTCTGAATCGTTCTTTCACTCTGCCCGTCGGTTTGCGGATGATATGCGGTACTCATATCTAAACGAGTTCCTAGTGCCTCCTGCAGTGATTGCCAGAACTTTGAGGTAAATCTACTATCACGATCGGATATAATGGAAATAGGTATTCCATGCCTTGAAACAATTTCCTTTATATACAATCGTAATAGTTTCTCCATTCTATCCGTTTCCTTTATAGGCAAGAAATGGGCAGATTTGGTAAGACGATCAACAATCACCCAAATGGTGTCGTATCCCCAGGCAGTCTTTGGTAACTTCGTGATGAAATCCATGGTAATACCATCCCATTTCCATTCTGGGATTTCTGGTTGTTGAAGTAACCCTGATGGTTTCTGGTGTTCTGCCTTGACCTTAGAACAAGTTAAACACTCCCCAACATATGTTGCAACGTCTGTCTTTAAGTTAGGCCACCAATAATGTGTCTTAAGATCTTGATACATCTTTCCAACTCCAGGATGTATCGAGTATCTTGTCTTATGTGCCTCGTTCAATATCAACTTCCTTAATCCACCCAACTTCGGTACCCAAATACGGTTTGCAAAATATCGAATTCCATCTTCCCGTATAACGAGTTGCTTCTCATACTTCTTCATTATTTCATTTCCTATATTTTCTTTAGTAAGTGCTTCTCGTTGAACTTCTTTGATTTGTGAGTTGAGATTCATGCGAATTTTTATGTTCATCGCTCGTACTCGAATTGGTTCTCGTTCCTTTCTGCTTAGTGCGTCAGCCACCACATTCGCTTTCCCGGGATGATAACGAATTTCACAATCATAGTCGTTTATTAACTCGACCCACCTACGTTGCCACATGTTCAGCTGTTTCTGATCAAAAATATGTTGAAGACTTTTATGATCAGTAAACACAGTGCATCTAACCCCATATAAGTAGTGTCTCCATATCTTCAATGCAAACACGACTGCTCCCAGTTCTAGATCATGCGTCGTATAATTCCGCTCGTGAATCTTCAATTGTCGGGATGCGTATGCAATAACTTTCTTTCGTTGCATAAGAACACAACCAAAACCTTGTCGCGAAGCGTCACAATATATTTCAAAATCATCGTTCCCTTCAGGTAACGATAAAATAGGCGCCGTAGTTAACTTCTTCTTCAGTAATTGAAATGCGTTCTCCTGCTCCGAGGTCCATTCGTATTTCTTCCCTTTTTGCGTTAATGCTGTCAACGGCTTAGCTATTCGGGAAAAATCTTGAATAAACCTTCTATAATAACCGGCTAAACCCAAAAATTGACGTATCTGCGTTGGTGTCTTAGGAGTCTCCCATTTTTCAATGGCTTCAGTTTTTGCTGGATCAACCTGAATTCCTTTGCTACTAACAACGTGACCAAGAAATTGAACTTCCTTCAACCAAAAAGCACACTTAGAAAATTTAGCATATAGTTGTTCTTTTCTCAACAACTCTAATATCAACCTTAAATGCTCTTCATGCTCTTGCTCACTCTTGGAATAGATAAGAATATCATCAATGAAAACGATAACAAACTTATCTAAATACGGACTACAAACTCGATTCATGAGGTCCATGAATACAGCTGGCGCATTCGTCAATCCAAACGGCATAACCAAAAATTCGTAATGACCATAACGTGTCCGAAAAGCAGTTTTCGGAATGTCCTCTTCTTTGACACGTAGTTGATGATAGCCCGATCTTAGGTCGATTTTCGAATAAACACATGATCCCTGGAGTTGATCAAATAAGTCGTCAATTCTCGGTAGTGGATACCGATTTTTGATAGTTAACTTATTTAATTCACGATAATCTATACACATCCTAAAAGATCCATCTTTCTTTTTAACAAATAGAATCGGAGCTCCCCACGGTGAAGTACTTGGTCGTATGAATCCATGATCCAGTAATTCTTTTAACTGACTCTGAAGTTCTTTTAACTCGGACGGTGCAAGTCTATATGGAGCACGAGCCACTGGTGCAGCTCCTGGTACTAAATCTATTTGAAATTCTACAGATCTAAATGGAGGTAATCCCGGCAACTTTTCCGGAAAAACTTCAGGAAAATCTCTTGCCACAGGCACGTCGTTGATGCACTTCTCTTTTTCTTTCTTTTCGACTTTATTAACATGTGCTAAGATAGCATAGCACCCTTTCTTCAAGCACTTTTGAGCTTTCAAATAACTAATGAGTTTTAGCTTTGAGTTACCCTTCTCTCCATAAATCATCACCGGCATTCTATCCTTACAAGGAATGCGAATTGCCTTCTTGGCACACACAACTTCAGCTCCTACTTTGGACATCCAGTCCATGCCGACTATTACATCAAAACTTCCTAATTCTACGGGTATTAAGTCAATTTTAAATGTTTCTCCGGCTAAATTTATTTTACAATCACGGCAAATTTTATCGGCTTTAATTAGTTTACCATTAGCTAACTCAATCATGTACTTAGCATCGAGAGGTAATGATGAACAATTCAATTTAGCGTAAAAGCCTCTACTCACGTAACTTCTATCGGCACCAGTATCAAATATAATAGATGCGGATAAGTTATTAATGGTAAACGTACCCGTAACAAGCTCCGGGTCTTCACACGCCTCTCTAGCATTAATAACAAATGCTCTTCCACGTGCAGATCCATTAGCTCGTTTGCCATGGTTATAGCTTCATGAATTGTCTTAGGTTTCGATGCTGTAACATTTGCCTTGACCTTTTTGGGCAAACCATCTTTGTACATTTCAATCTTCCGTTCTTCGGTTGGAACCAATTCAGGACATAGCAAAACTAATTCCATGAATCGCTGATTGTAGTTGGTGATTTCAGTACCAATAACCTTCAGACTTCGTAACTCATCTTCCAACTTTCTAACCTCGTTCCTTGGACAATATTCGTTGATTAACATTGTTTTGAATTCTTCCCACGGAGTATCATAAGCTACATCTCCTCCTACAGCCTTCACATAATTTTTCCACCACGTGAGTGCACTATCTTGTAAAGTGCACGATGCATACTTGGTCATGTCCTTTTCAACACAACCACTGATTTTAAACACAGTCTCCATCTTTTCTATCCACCGGGTTAAACCGATCGGTCCTTCTGTTCCACTGAATGATGAGGGCTTGCAAGCTTGAAAAGTTTTGTAAGTGCACCCCACACGAGGATTTGGGTTAACTGCAGCACCTCTTGCAGCCTCGACCCATAACATTCTGTCGTTCACTCGCTGATTGATGAGTTCCTGGATTTCTTGTTCCGTCATTCGGTTCAATCGCGCCATATTCTTCTATAAGAATGAAAAGAAAATAATTATTCACATGGAATATTATAGATGTAGTGTATATTTACAGTACATTATAGCTTATTAATAATATGAACCAGGTATTATTATAAAAGCCTTTTCTTCTTATTAGCGTTTTATAATTATATCTAGGGTAGTACCTACCCGTTAATGTTCATACTTAATAGCTTAGTACCGAACCAATTACTACAATCTAAATAATACTTAACCATGGAAAATTATTGCATTTCACACTTAACTATTTTACATATGCTTATCTTACATCGAACATTAAGCAAACCACACTAATAATATTATACAAAACATTATATGATCCCATGGTTTAATATGGCAGCGCATCGTTTGGTTTATTTTCTAGGACGTTTAGTTCCAATGAATGGCCTAACGCTTATCCTAGCTGTCTGACTATATTTTGGCGGTGGGGCTGAAGAACTAGATGCCGGAACAGCACGAATAGGAATAGCGGGAATAGGGGTGGTAGTGTTTAGTGGAGTTGGTGCCACATCATCCTCCCTAAACTCGGGATTTGAATTTTCTAATTCATTAGCTTTTCATTTCTTTCCTTGTTCGAACTTGTCTTTCGTAATTTCCTCGGGTTCACTTTCCTCCTCGGGTTCACTTTCCAGATTTTCTATAGTTGGTTCATCCGGAATTTGTGAGTCTTCCCCATAGATATTATTTTCGTCATCGGATAGGTTAATGACTGGAACACCATCTGAAGATTCTGATTCGGAGTCGCTGAATGTGATAATAAGTTTTGAGCGCGACATCTATCACACCACAACTAACTCATTAGTACTACATAATATTTACATATAAATTTTAACCAACAGTGATAAGCAATGGTTTTTGAAATCAGACCCGGTCAAAGTCCAGACTTACTAATGTATCCTAACGACTTATCAGTTAGACACACTAATGCAAACCTGGTTCGCTAAGACCACCGCTCTGATACCACATGTCATAACCCGTCCTTAACCATAAGAACGTGTTAGATAACGTATGATTTCATTGCGAGGTATTGACCTCTATATGCGACATTTTTAAAAGAGAAACTGCATATATTATACATTACAAACCATAACCATTATTTTTTGTTACAAGCTTTAGACAATAAAAAGATGATTATCGTTTAGCGATAATCTTCGACTTACAAACTTTACATATAATGATAACAACACGATTTCAAGCATATTTTACAACACAAATCCTTGGGTATGCAGTTTTATTTTTGACACAAATATGCGTACGCAAGATCCTGCTCAAATTCAACATAATGCAGCGGAAGCTTTAGTAATCACCTGAGAATAGACATGTTTTAAAAGGTCAACATAAAGTTGGTGAGATATAGGTTTAATGCCGGCAGCAATATATATATATAGACCACAAGATTTCGTATATAAACAGTTTAATAAAAATATTCTAAGTGGTTGAGCACTTGGTAACCATACTTAACATTTAATCACGTCGCATATTCCCTTTATTATGAAATCTTACTACACCGTACCAAGTGTAGTCACGAAACGAAGTACTGTGCAACCGTTGAATACTGGTCGTCCAGTCCGGTTGGGGTTGTCAGGCCCGATAGATCTATCAACAGGATTCGCGTTTACAATACCGCTGTAAATAACAGTTACCAAGCTACAGGGAAGTATGCCAGTGGTACAACTCAACGTAGAATATATTTTTCAGTTACTTGTGTCCATAACGTAAAACATAAAATACATGTATTCTCATCCCGAAATATTTAGAGTTTAAAAGTGGGACTATATACTCACTTTCGTCTTGATGATATATATATAATTTGACTTGGTCTCCGGTTGATATCACGAACCTATCCATATATAATATATCAATACCTTTTCTTTTTAAACAAACGTCACATATATATACTTGTTATACTTTTAATACTTTGAATAATTCCTTAGTCCGTAGTTAGCAGTTCGTTGTTAGTAATTCAATTTTAATGGTTCATTTTTAGATGTTTAATATACCCGCAATGAAATAAATAAAACCCCCAACGAAATAAATAAAACCCCATCGTATATGTATTGGTCGAGATTAATCTTGACCCATGGTACCGGTGTTGTCAAATGACGTGTTGCGTACATAAAGTACCGGTGTTGTCAAATGACGTGTTGCGTACAATCATGGGATCTTATGATTAATCTTCTCGTATTGTTTACGGGTGATCCTGAACCATATAAAATTAAATTATGAGTATATATATATAAAATATCATGTTATTTTAAAAAGATGTGATTTATTTAATTTTCTCCAATTATTTTCGTAGCCAAACTAGTCTTAGATATCCGATCTCGTTTTGGTCATAGTTTCTTCGTTACAACTCCGTTTTCGTTGATTCAACTTGCCACTTCCTTGGATCGAGTCCCTCTTTAAGACTATGAACTGTAAATACCTTAGTTTGTATTCGAAATCACAGGTCATAGGTCAAACTTTAGTGAAACTTATGAAGTTAATCATTTTCCATCATGTAAACAACCTTAAATGATTATTTTTCTAAAAATACTTATACTTTGAGTTAAATCATGAAATTTTTATGTGTTATCATATTCATAGTAAAAATCATTTTTCCAGAAAATAAACCTCCAATTCAAAGTTTAAGATGGTTTTTAATTATCCAACCCAAAACAGCCCCCGGTTGCACTCCGACGTCGTAAATTCAGTTTTTAAGGTGTTCTTTGAAAAACCAAGTTATACCTTGTTAAATTAGCATATTTTTAAGTTATATTACAGGTCTTGAAGTATTTTAAAAGTTAAGTTAGAAGGATCTATTTAGTTTGCGAACAAGTTTGAAATCATTCAAACTATGTTCTAGTTTATAAACTCTTATATATATAGCTTTAAATATATGAATTGAAAAAGAGTTGAAGTAGAGTTTTTACCTCAAGTTTAAAATGTAAAGTTGCTGTAAAGAAGTAGTAAAATAAAAGTTGAGAGAGTTCTTGCAAGTGTGTGTGAAAATTGGAAGTAAAATTTGGAAAATGAATGTGTAAAAATGAGTTAGAAATGGTGCTTATTTATAGGCTTGAAAATTTGGTTTTTAGTGAAAATATCTAAGATAAGTTAAAATTTATTATGTCATGAATGACATATTATTCCAATAATTGAAGATTTCTATTGGTATATACCAATAGTAAATACTTCTAGAAGCTGTGTATAGTACCCTAGATATACGTATAGGATTATTGAGGAAACGGAACGAGAATTCAAATATAACTATCTTTTGTAAATATACTTATATTGTTTTATGTATAAAAGCCCTTTAAAAATGATTAAATACATTACTTATACGATATATATATAAACATTATAAATCATCAGTATTTATGTCAAATAACGTTACGTATGGTTATTGTTTTGAAAACTTAAGTTAGTAGTTTCAAAATATACTTATGACTTTTTGTTATTAATACAAAAATGAGATATTAAAACATCCTTAGATCATGTTAAATATGTATGTATAATTATCATATATTGTATAGTTCGTGATATCATCGGTCAAACTAGACGGTCAAACGTTGTGTAAAACTCTTTTCAAAAACATAAATCTTAACAATTTGGATTGCTTATCATGTTGGTAAGGTTTAATTTATATGAATATTAATCTTATAAGTATAGAACGATCGAAAAAGTGCGGGTCGTTACAGTACCTACCCGTTAAATAAATTTCGTCCCGAAATTTTAAAATTGTACCTATTTTGCGTCATCGGAAAACAAGTGTGGATATTTTTGTTTCATTTGATCCTCTCGTTCCCAAGTAAACTCGGGACCCCTTCGAGCATTCCAATGAACCTTAACGATCGGTATGTTGCTCTGCTTGAGCCGTTTAACTTCACGATCCATGATTTCGATTGGTTCTTCGATGAATTGTAGTTTCTCATCGACATGGATTTCTTCAAGAGGAATGGTGAGGTCTTCCTTTGCAAGACACTTCTTAAGGTTTGAGACGTGAAAGGTATTGTGTACTCCGGCGAGTTGTTGCGGTAACTCGAGTCGATAAGCTACCGGTCCAATGTGTTCGATGATCTTGAACGGGCCTACATATCTTGGGTTCAGTTTACCTCTTTTACCGAAACGTATTACACCTTTCCAAGGTGACACCTTTAACATAACCATGTCACCGATCTGAAACTCTAATGGTTTCCTTCGAACATCGGCGTAGCTCTTTTGGCGACTACGGGCTGTTTTCAATCTCTCCTTGATTTGTACTATCTTCTCAGTCGTTTCGTGTATGATCTCGGGACCAGTTAATTGTCGATCTCCTACTTCATTCCAACAAATAGGAGATCTACACTTCCTTCCATACAATGCTTCGAATGGTGCAGCTTTAATGCTTGCATGATAACTATTATTATACGAAAATTCTGCTAATGGTAGATACTTATCCCATCCGTTTCCAAAATCGATCACACATGCCCTGAGCATGTCTTCAAGAGTCTGAATCGTTCTTTCACTCTGCCCGTCGGTTTGCGGATGATATGCGGAACTCATATCTAAACGAGTTCCTAGTGCCTCCTGCAGTGATTGCCAGAATTGGGTAATTGAGCTTTGTACCATAATTGGGGTTTGGACAAAAGAATGACACTTGTGGAAATTAGACTATGGGCTATTAATGGGCTTTATGTTTGTTTAACTAAATGATAGTTTGTTAATTTTAATATAAAGATTTACAATTGGATGTACCTATAAATAACCATATACACTCGATCGGACACGATGGGCGGGGTATTTATATGTACGAATAATCGTTCATTTAACCGGACACGGGAATGGATTAATAGTCTATGGAATTATTAAAATAGGGGTGAAATTATGTACAAGGACACTTGGCATAATTGATAACAAAGTATTAAAACCTTGGGTTACACGCAGTTGATATCCTGGTGTAATTATTAAACAAAGTATTAAAACCTTGTTACAGTTTAAGTCCCCAATTAGTTGGAATATTTGACTTCGGGTATAAGAATAAATTGACGAGGACACTCGCACTTTAAATTTATGACCGATGGACTGTTATGGACAAAAACCAGACGGACATATTAAATAATCCAGGACAAATGACAATTAACCCATGGGCATAAAACTAAAATCAACACGTCAACCATCATGGTTACGGAAGTTTAAATAAGCATAATATATTTTATTTCATATTTCCTCGTACTTTTATTTATTGTCATTTTAATTATTGTTATTTATTTTACATTGTTAGTTAAATATCGTCATTTACTTTACGCTTCGCTTAAAATATAAAATCGACAAACCGGTCATTAAACGGTAAAACCCCCTTTTATATATTATTAATATAATATATTTTGTACGAATATAATTGTTTAAAATATAGTGTGAAATAAGCCAGCTCCCTGTGGAACGAACCGGACTTACTAAAAACTATACTACTCTACGATTAGGTACACTGCCTATAGTGTTGTAGCAAGGTTTAGGTATATCCCATTTGTAAATAAATAATTAAAACTTGTATAATTTGTATCGCTTTTCCTAGTAAAAATATAAACTATTTCATACCCCCACGCTACGACATAGCTTGAAAAAAAAAAGGAAGGAAATATTAGAAATTGTCCACCCTATAGAAATAAGTATGTCGGTGTATATCGATCCATTTGACCAAGAACCAGAAAAGAGACATATCCATTTACTAAAAGCTACACTTAAAAAAGAATTAAGTAGTGACGATCTGGTGAGTCTAAACTTTAAACCCATTGATATATTATACACCACCCGAAATGTAAATAACTGGCTCACTACTCTAATTCGTGGAACTCATTCTACCGACTTCACATGTCGTCAGCTAAGTGTGGGGAAGTCTAACCCCACTTAACGTTAAATTAGGGGTTCAGGTTAGTGCATAACTCGTTAATAAAAATGCACAATTAGGGTAAAAGACGCATTTTCAAATATTATGTTAATCTTCCTTTCATTGATGTGATATCAGGAATGCCTAGATATGCTAAATTCTTGAAAGATCTAATCACAAATAGAAAGAAAATGGAAGAACTCTCGGCTGTTACTATGAAGGCTAATTGTTCTGCAGTGCTGTTGAATAAGATACCAGAAAAATTATCTGATCCAGGAAGTTTCACAATTCCATGTTTTCTGGGTAGTCTTAGTTCAATAGAAGCATTGGCAGACTTAGGTGCTAGTATAAATTTAATGCCGTATTCACTATACGCTAAACTACACCTTGGAGAATTGAAACCAACACGAATAAGCATACAACTAGCTGATTGATCAGTAAAATATCCTAGAGGGATAATGGAGAACATGCTAGTTAAAGTTGGTACTTTAGTATTTCCAGTAGATTTTGTTATTCTGGACATGGAAGAAGATTCTCGAGTTCCTCTCATGTTAGGAAGACCATTCTTAAACATGGCTAAAGCAATAATAGACGTGTTCGGTAAGAAACTGACCCTAAGTATAGAGGACGAGAGTGTTACCTTTTCAGTTGATAGAGCCATGCAACAACCGCAATTTGCAGATGATATATGTTATTATATTCAAACTATAGATTCACATGCAGAATTCTTAGAAGAATTTCCAAAATTACAAGGAACGGGAGAATGTTCTTTAGGAGAAGGAACTGAACCAATTGATGAAGCTGAAATGTTAGCCACACTTATGGCTAATGAATATGAACCAACAACAGAAGAACTTCAAATGCTAAAAGAAGAAGACAGATATCGATACAAATCATCGATAGAAGAACCACCGACATTAGAGTTAAAGCCACTTCCAAAGCATTTGGAATACGCTTATTTACATGGTGAATCTGAATTACCTGTAATAATATCGTCTTCTCTTACTGAAAATGAAAAATCTCAACTCATTTCTGTGCTAAAAGCTCATAAACCAGCTATTGCATGGAAGATTCATGATATTAAAGGTATAAGTCCTTCGTATTGCACATATAAAATCCTTATGGAAGAAGGTCATAAAATGTATGTGCAACGCCAGTGAAGACTAAATCCTAATATGCAAGATGTTGTTAAGAAAGAAATAATTAAACTACTCGATGTAGGTTTAATTTATCCAATCTCTGATAGTCCATGGGTAAGCCCAGTTCAATGCGTACCTAAGAAGGGTGGCATGACTGTCATCACAAATGAGAAAAATGAGCTTATTCCTACTAGGACTGTAACAGGATGGCGTATTTGTATTGATTATAGAAAATTAAATGACGCCACCAGAAAAGATCACTTTCCCTTACCTTTCATTGATCAAATGTTGGAAAGGTTAGCAGGAAATAGTTACTATTGTTTTCTTGACGGTTTTTTCGGATATTTTCAAATTCCAATCGCACCCGAGGACCAAGAGAAAACCACGTTCACGTGCCCTTATGGTACTTTTGCTTACAAACGCATGCCATTTGGACTTTGCAACGCCCCTGCAACCTTTCAAAGGTGCATGATGGCGATTTTTCACGACATGATAGAAGAATGCATGGAAGTATTCATGGATGACTTTTCAGTCTTCGGTGATACATTTGAATCATGTCTAATTAATCTTGAACGAATGCTAATTAGATGCGAACAATCAAATCTAGTTCTTAATTGGGAGAAATGCCATTTCATGGTTAAAGAAGGCATCGTTCTTGGTCATAAAATTTCAAAGGAAGGAATTGAAGTGGATAGAGCTAAAGTAGATGTAATTGCTAAACTTCCACATCCCACCAATGTTAGAGAAGTTAGGAGTTTTCTAGGGCATGCCCGTTTTTACGGACGTTTCATAAAAGATTTTTCTAAAATTGCAACTCCTAAAATAAACTCTTAGAAAAGGATGCTCCATTCATCTTTTCAGATGAATGTATCAAATCTTTTAATATTCTTAAAGAAAAACTCACTAATGCGCCGATCATGATAACTCCAAATTGGAATCTACCATTTGAACTTGATGTGTAATTTCGTACTCTAAATTATTAGCTAAATACCTATCGATTATCACACAATACAGGCAACTATAACCAGTTCGTATAGTAATTAAACAAGTATTTGACCAATTCGTTCCACAGAGAGCAGGTAATTGAAAACTTGAACTATTAATTATTCTAAGATTTAAAAGGGGGTTTTTGTTGTAAAACTGATTAAATGCGAAAGTAAATTAAACTGAATTCAATAAGATGCAAAGGTATCCACTTAGCTACAATTCCCTAGGCTAGGATTGCTCGTTTAAACTCGTTAAGTAAACAATTACAAAGATGTGACACTGTATTTATCTGTCGATTCCTACAGTTTAAGACTAATAACCTAAGTATAATTGTTGTTAACCTAGAGTTACTAACCAATTCACAATGATATTACTCAAGATTATAATCTAACTTAGGTTGGTTTGGTGTCCCTTACAACCTCACAATTATTGCAACTAATTTCAAGTTCAACCACTATACGATTAATTTTATTATCGGTGTCCCTCATAGAATCTCACGTATTCCTAAATTATTCACGTTCAATAATCTAGTAAAAGCTATTAATTAATTTAACTATCGTTAGTTAATTAATAACTTCCGTGATTTAACAATCAATAAGCTTTAATAACAGTGGATCTTAGCTAGACATTAACCTTGTGTAATTTTAATTAATTGTTATTAACCAAAAGATCGCAATCCATCACCTAGGTTCATGCATCTAAGTGAATACTAAATATTTAGCTACTCATGGCAAAACAAAGAACAAATAAATAAGAAAAAGAATTAAACATAATCATTGAATTGAATGAAGAACAAATTAATAAAAGTAATATAAGTTAATACAAAGATTAAACTAACCAAGAATGATATTGTAGCTTAAACCCTTGTAAAACAATGAAGAAAGACAAGGAAATTCGTAACTAAAATTGCTGTGGGGTAAAATTCGTCTATTTATAGAATCTGGAAAACAGCTGAAACCGACTCAGGTCGCGTTCCGCGACAAACCATCGAGATCCGCGACCACCTCATCGCGTTCCGCGATGACCAGGACGCGACAAAGGTTGTTTAAACGTGATAGATTGGTCAAAACACCCTTTTTTTCCATGTCGTGTTCTGATGCACTTTGTCACGTATCACGATGACCAAAACGCGATAAACATCATCCTGAAGCGATGGAAACTGACTTTTTCACCCGATACGCGTTTATCTTCAACTCTAACTCCGTTTTGGCTATATCTTCAATAAAAATCATCGTTAATGAGCCAACGTACCATAACTTGACACTTTCTTCATATTAAGCTCAAATAACTCGATATCTCCATCAAAGTCTTTAAAATATCAACAAATGGACCAAGATAACGCCTAAAATATATGTATGAAAATGGCGTTATCAAAATCCCCACACTTGAACCTTGCTTGTCCTCAAGTAAGCTTATCTTCAAAATAGTAGAATCCAATGTAAGAGCAAACATACCCGAAGCGTCTTCAACAATAATAGGAAGCAAGATACACCAATACTATCTTCATGAGCAAATAAAACCAATGTGTGGTGATCTTCAACAAGCAATCGCAAGGTTCAAGCCTTCAAAAAGTATGCTTCTTACACCAACCCGCTATGGCTATCCCTCTTTCACCTCCATGCCCCCAAAACACCAATGATTCGTCAATTCCATACAAAATCGTCAATTCCAAAAATTAGGTTAAGGTGGGTGCGCCAAAGCGTAGGGGACTGGTTACCCCTATCTTTATGGTCAATTCGGGCACAGGATGACCGGCACTCATCAAGCTTTCTATCACAACTCTATGGTTTCTCTCATAGTAGGGCGAAAGCATTGACGTAGGTACGTGGAATTAGTGCCCCACGTGGCTAATTAAGAGGTCCATCAATTCCATGATTTGGCTCAAAAGCCGGTGTGCATATAAGCCTTCCCAATTATGGGACAGCCGCACGGGTAGTTGCACTGAAGCGAACTACCTTGGGTGTAAATTTTTCGGAGGGTCTATTGCACGAAACCTGAAAGACTTTACTTTCAAGCAATGGTCTTTTGAAACAAACTTTACTTGTAAGACTTTACTTACAAGTTCAGAAGACTTTACTTCCTAAGAACAACATGGGAGGACTTGATTCTCCCGGAAGTGTTTAAACACTTGGTTAATTTTATTTAAGGTCCTTGGACCCCACTTCCCACGCATCTTAGCTTTTATGATAATTTTAAGAAAATGTAGGAAGCAGATACTACATTCCCGTATTTTAAAGGTTACCATGGCTTTTGGCCATGGTGTGCGTTGTCTAAGCAAACGCTAGCACGAAGCCATTGCTCTTACATAAAAAGACAGCACGGTTGAAGCTCAAGGCTCCTCTTCCCACAGTACGATACATCGGTGTAATACATCGTGAAATGAAGTATTAACCAATGTCAGTATGAAATGATGTAGATTAGGAAGTCTCCTACACCAAGTAAGACGGGCATTCGGAAGACTTGACTTCCTTCATGGATGCACTTGAATCATCCTACAATTTTAACTTACAAAAGTGATAACATTTGTTTTCATAAAACAACTACACTTGGCTTTTTGAATGAGTCAAAAAATTTTAAAATTTCTCAAATTTTTCAATAAAAAATAAGACTCAAGCCAAGTGTATTACATCCGCGAGAATTTATATCTCTCCCCCCCCACACTTAAGATCATGTAATACCCTAATTTACATGAAATCAGAAAATCAAAAATAAATTCGAGAGGACAAAATAGTGAAAAGAAGAAAAGAAAAGAAAAGAAAAGAGAAACCCGGATTTTTAGATCCGTAGATCGCGGAAAGACGGTGCACGATGGCGCTGAACTTACTGCCAGCATAAGAACATCGGCATCCACTCGATCACCAAAACATCATAATCAAGTAAGGTGCTGAACTTACTGCCAGACTTTGAAAAATAATAAAGCACAACCACCGTGAAACCTGAAACGAAAACATACATACCACAACTACAATTAATGGGGTGGTACCACCACGGTACCGAAACGCCCCATATAAAAATCCAAAGTATTAAGTTTAAATACTAACAACTACCATCATCCTAATTAAGATTACAGTCATCCAAAATAAAAACAAATAAACGATATTAAAAAAATGTTTGTTTTGCTTGCCACCACCGCATCCAATCACCAAGGGTTATACCCTCCATAAAAGCCATCATATTGCCCACCATAAGGGCCTCCACCACCTGACTGACCTCCCTAGTTACTTTCATCATACTGAGAACTAGAACCTGCTCCTCTTCGTCGAACCATATCCTCCCAAACTTCCTGAGCTGCTGTGCGATCATAAACCCGATAAGGACCCGTCGACTCCGGAGTCCATGGAACACGAGTGCCATAAGGAGTAAAGATGGTATTAGGAGAAACAAGCTCCATGTTGTGTCGATGCCAATTGTGATGATACGTAACCTCACTAATGCCATTTGCAATCTGACTTTCCGAGCGTGCTCGGGTTTCCTCATTATAGAGCTGCATAGTACGCATCTGTTCCATCAAATCTCGGTTGGTAAACCTCTGACCCCCGACACCATGACCTGCATCTTGACCACCTTCGGCCATCTCTTCATCCTCCTCCTGTGCCCCTTGCGCATCTCGGGGACGGTGACGACGAACCCTATACGGAATAACCTGACCGTGCTCAATAGATATCACTCTTGCTCCTCGAAAAACATTTTCTCCTAACACAACCGCCTCAGTAATAATTCGCTCCATATCCGATCTATCAATCTCAAAAACCGATGCAATCCTCGTGATAAAATGACCACCTCGAATCGGACTTCCCGCAGAACGAAGTCCACTACCCTGATGTTTAAGAAAATAAGCCACTCCATAAGCAACCGAAGTAGGTGTTTTGGTTCGAAATTGGTTAACATACCAAAGATCCAGCAAAGAGACCTTCTCGTTCCCACTTCTTTTATGTGTAATAGTATGCGCAACCATTCATTGAATTGCACGAAGAGCGAGATCCATGATATGAACACAAGGGCAGTTGCTCGGGCTCCATTCAGAATCAGAAGCAATATCCCCCCAAACTCTAGCTGCATCAAATTCACGAGGATCAATCATATCAATAACTCTTTCAGCACTCCAAAGATAATCTCGAAAACTAACTCGTGTTCGTTCTTCATCGGTATAAATTCCCAAACAAATAGCCAATTGAAATAATGACATAGAACGGTTAACCCCACCCAATCGAAAATTCAAAAACGTTGGATCATCAACGTTTTCAGGGTGAAGATTCATCACATATGTAGCGTAAAACTCGATAACCAACTCCCGGTAAACTGTTTTATGAATACCAAAGAAAGCAACCCAATCATTATACACATTACCGCGCCATTCCAACTGCAAATACTCCATAACCGTAGCATGTAAACCTCCCCTTTGCAAAACATTCCAATCAACCACCCGGTGTGGTTCAAATTCTTTCCGAATCAATTCTTGCACATCCGCCTTTCTCTGTTTAATTACCTCGGATCGACCATTAAACCTTAGGTTAACATGCAACTCTGATTGAGCAATTGGAGGTTGCGGTTCAACCTCCTGAGCTGCACCGGCCGCAGTACCGGAACTTGAAGCACCCCTAGCACTAGCACGTCCTCCTGTCTGAAAAACAAACACAATAACAAACCAAAAAGATATATCCCAAAGGACATGTTAGCGTTAGCTATAACCCGCATTCTTCCAAAAATACACTTAAGGCACACAATGTCAATGGTCACTTAAAAACATGTCAAAAGCATAGATCATATAAGACTCAAACAACTATCATGCATTTATAACAAATTCCCAAGTATCATCCTTAATCATCATACAAATCCTCACAGTTATAAACAATACAAAGCATGGATGTCAAATTAAGTCAACATACATCAATGCAATAACGTCATCCTCTCAACAAGATATGCAACTTTAACTAAGTAAATCAACAATCAAAACACGTAATCAAAGCATACATATCATCAGCACATGTTAAACACAATCCAAAAGTCAACTGAGTCAAAACTAGTCAACCAAGTCAAAATCCCTAATTACACATGAACCCTAGAATTCAAAATCAAAATCTAGACAATTTAAACATGCATTCATGGTAATCATACTCAACTAACAATCATAGAACATTCAAAACATATCAAATTAACTCACAAATTCAAAACCCCCAATTATTCATGCCTAAGAACCCTAGAAATCAAAAACTGAAATTATAGATAATAGGCATGAAAATCGAAGTAATAACATGTTAAGCATACATAATCTTCAATATAAATCGAACAATAACACATAAACACACCCCCACACTTGTTTTTCACTTAAACCCTAATGAAATTAGAATTTAATCATGAAAAATTAAGAAAAACAAGCAAGAAAATGTTAAATCATACCCTAGCCATGATGTGAATGTCGATTAGATGAAGATTCGTGAGTAAATCGAAGGTTTAATTGATGGGTTATGGCCAATTGAGAGCAGAAAATACGAGATAGATAAAAAATATAAGAGTGGTGGTGATGAATCAGGCTGTAACCCTTAAAATACCCCGATCTGCTGAACGTGTTTCGTTTCGCGACAAGGTGTCGCGTTCCGCGACAAACTGGATTCAAACGCGATAAGTTAGGTTGAAACGCGACAACCTATGGGGTCTGTTCTGATCATTCTGTCGCGTTCTGGTGGTTTTGGTCGCGTTTTGGTGACTTTTTTTTTTTCCAGATTTTATAATGTTTTTGGATTTTTAATGGTTTTCTAAAAATACACACAAATTACCTAACAACAATACAAAACTCTACACTATTTGATTTTTTAACGAGTCGTTTTCTCGACTCATGTCCATGCTCATGTGTCTTCCGGGTAGAGGGTGAGGTTCTCCCTCTCGGCGTTATCGAATGCCTCGTGATATAATTTTAACCGATGACCATTCACCTTAAAGCTTCTACCCTCATTGTCTAACAATTCTACGTGCCCAGCCGGAAAAGCTTTCTTTACCACGAATGGACCGGACCATCGTGACCTAAGCTTTCCGGCGGAGAATTTGAACTTAGATTGAAATAACAAAACTTTATCACCCGGTTCAAATTCTTTTCTCATCTTCAAACGCGCATCATGCCATAACTTCGTCTTCTACTTATAAATGCGCGAATTCTCATAAGCGTGGTTTCGCAATTCCTCAAGTTCATGAATTAGCAAAAACCGATGTTCTCCCGCTTCCTTAAGGTCCGTATTACACTGTTTAAGTGCCCAATACGCCTTATGCTCCACTTCAACCGGCAAATGACACACTTTTCCATAAATGAGACGGAATGGTGTAGTACCAATGGGCGTTTTATACGCAGTTCGAAATGCCCATAACGCGTCATTCAACTTCCGGTTCCAAATCTTAGGATTGTTTTTCACCGTTCTTTCAAGAATGCATTTTAGTGCGCGGTTAGTATTCTCAACTTGGCCACTCGTTTGAGGGTGGTAAGCCGTGGAGAAACGGTGGGTTACTCCATACTTCTTAAGCACCTTCTCGAGTAGTTAATTTGCAAAGTGTGTACCGCGATCACTAATCAAGGCTTTTGGAAGCCCGAAACGCGAAAAGAGATTTTTAAGGAAGTCAACGACGACTCTTGCGTCATTAGTAGGCAAAGCTTTAGCCTCGGCCCACTTTGACACGTAGTCAACCACCACAAGGATGTATTTGCATTTGTTGGATGCGGGAAAAGGTCCCATGAAGTCTATCCCCCAAATGTCAAATATCTCACAAACTTGAATACTTGTTTGGGGCATCTCATCTCTTTTGGAGATGTTTCCCACCCTTTGGCAAGCATCACAAGTTTTGATAAAGGCACTAGCATCTTTGAAAATGGTAGGCCAATAGAATCCCGAATCAAAGATTTTCTTAGCCGTATAATTAGCTCCAAGATGCCCACCTGTGGGTCCTTGGTGACAATGCTCTAGAATTTGTCGAGCTTCCTTCCCATAAACACAACGACGAATCACCTGATCCGCCCCAATTCGAAAAAGATGTGGGGCATCCCAAAAGTAGAACTTAATATCCGCAAAGAATTTCTTCTTTTGTTGGTAAGTTAAACCTTTGGAAAGAATGCCCGCGGCTAGATAATTAGCAATATCGGCGAACCAAGGAGTTTCGGATTCAATTTCGATACCCATAAGGGACTCATCGGGGAATGTATCATGAATGTTCGATTCATTGAGTTCCTCTAGGTTTGGATTTTCAAGACGAGATAAATGATCCGCGGCTAAATTTTCGGCACCCTTTTTATCCTTGATCTCAATGTCAAATTCTTGGAGAAGAAGAATCCAACGAATGAGTCTAGGCTTAGCATCTTGTTTAGAGAACAAGTACTTAAGGGCTGAATGATCGGTGTAGACGATCGTTTTAGACAACACCAAATATGACCTAAATTTATCAAACGCAAAGACGACCGCAAGGAGCTCCTTTTCCGTGGTGGTATAATTTAATTGAGCCCCCGTAAGTGTCTTACTCGTGTAATAAATAGGTTTAAAGTGATTAACGTGGCATTGACCTAAAATCGCGCCTAACACGAAATCACTAGCATCACACATGAGCTCGAAAGGTTGAGACCAATCGGGAGATACCATGATAGGAGCGTGTGTGAGCTTCTCTTTTAAGAAGTTGAAAGCGTTCTCGCATTCGATATTAAAGTCGAAAGGAACGTCCTTCTCAAGGAGTTTAGTCATTGGTCGGGCAATCTTAGAAAAGTCCTTAATAAACCGTCTATAGAATCCCGCATGACCAAGAAAACTACGAATGGCTTTAACGTTTGTAGGTTTTGGAAGGCCAAAAATAACATCAATTTTGGCCTTATCAACCTCAATACCTGCACGAGAGATTTTGTGCCCTAAGACAATGCCTTCCTTCACCATGAAGTGGCATTTTTCCCAGTTAAGAACAAGGTTTGATTCCTCGCACCTTTTTAACACTTTTTCAAGATTAACAAGACACGAATCGAAAGAGTCTCCAAAGATAGAAAAATTGTCCATGAAAACTTCCATGAAGTCCTCGATCATGTCATGAAAGATGGCGACCATACACCTTTGGAAGGTGCTCGGGGCATTGCATAGCCCGAATGGCATTCGCCGATAAGCAAAGGTACCGAAAGGACAAGTAAATGTGGTTTTATCTTGGTCCTTCGGATCAATGGGGATTTGGAAGTAGCCTGAAAATCCATCTAGGAAACAATAGAACTCCCTTCCCGCTAAACGCTCAAGCATTTGATCAATAAATGGAAGCGGGAAGTGGTCCTTCCTAGTGGCGTCGTTCAAACGACGATAATCGAAACAAACTGTCCATCCCGTGATGGTACGAGTAGGGACAAGTTCGTCCTTCTCATTGAGAACAACAGTCGTGCCTCCCTTTTTGGGCACAACTTGAACAGGGCTTACCCACGGGCTGTCCGAAATGGGATAAATTAACCCGGCATCGAGCAATTTAACCACCTCTTTCTTAACGACCTCTTTCATATTCAGGTTTAGACGACGTTGCCTTTGTACCACTGGTTTAAAATCATCTTCCATTAGGATTCGATGAGTACAAAAGGCCAGATTGATGCCCAGTATGTCCGAGGTTTTCCAAGCTATTGCCCTTTTGTGGGATTTGAGAACGGAAACCAACCGACCCTTTTGGTCGCCGGTAAGTGTCGAAGAAATAATAACCGGCAATTGGGACATACCTTGAAGATAAGCATATTCCATGTGAGGTGGAAGCTCCTTAAGCTCCAAGGTGGGCGGTTCTTCGAGAGATGTTTTAATACGAAATTCATTTTTCAACGGATAGTTTCAAATGATTCCGATTCTTTAAGCTCATCCTCTTTTAGCAATTCCTCCAACACAACTTCAGGGTCGAAGTCACCGTTGACCTCACCCATCATGATTACATCCGACGTGTCTACACTTAATAATTCCTGTAAATCATGCTTAACACAATCGTCAATAACATTAATAGCAAAACATTCATCATCGGTTGAAATAGGGTGTCTCATGGCTTTATTAATGTGACAAATCACCCTCTCATTCCCAACACCCAGGCTAAGTTGTTCTTTTTGAACATGGATGATAGCATCCGCGGTGTTAAGGAATGGACGACCTAGAATAATGGGCACCTTAGTGTCCTCTCTCATCTCTAAGATCACGAAATCAACTGGAAATACAAGTGACTCAACCTTTACCAATATGTCCTCGGCTATTCCAATGGGGGTATCAAAAGAGTGGTTCGCTAAGCGAATCCCCATCCTCGTAGGTTTCAAGTCACCTAGGCCGAGTTTAAGATATAACGAATATGGCATAAGGTTAACACTAGCACCCAAGTCGGCAAGTGCATCGTACACTTCCGAATTACCCATAGCGCAAGGGATAAGAAAACTACCCGGGTCGCCCAATTTTGGAGGCATCTTGCTCTTTTTCAAGATGGCCGAACATTCCTTATGGAGGAATGCGGCGGATACCTCATGGTACTTAACTTTCTTGGAGATAAGATCTTTGAGAAACTTCCCATAGTTAGGCATCCCTTGAAGCACTTCCGCGAGTGGCATATTCATGCTAATCTGCTTAATCATGTTTGCAAATTTCTGATACTGACTAGCGAGCTTATCCCTTTTCAACGCTTTTGGGTAAGGAATTGGTGCTTTGTATTCCTTCAACGGCGGTGATTTAGTTATGATCTCCGGCGGATCATCTTCCTTTTTCTCTTCGTCAAGCGACTTTTCTAACTCAGGCTCTTCCTCCTTTTTCTCCTCATTAATAGGTACCTGCAAAACATTAGAGGAAACAATAGGAGAAGATTTCGGAGTCTCCTTGTTAGTAACCAAACCACTTCGAGTGGTTATAGCATTCACGTGCTCATTCCTAGCCGGCACCTTGTTGTTGGGATTGGATTGCGTATTTGCTGGGAGAGTACCAGGTGGTCTCTCCGATAACGATTGAGCAATATGTCCCACATCCCGTTCCAAGTTCTGAATAGAAGCCTGCTAATTTCTAACTTGTTGTTTTGTAGATTCCCCATCTTGCCTCAAAGCAGTGATACTCTCATCTGTTTTCATGATAAAACCCCTTAGCAATTCTTCCAAAGGAGGCATCTTATTTTCTGGCTGCTGAACTGGTGGCATAGGCTGCTGGAAATTCCTAGGTGGTGCTTGCGGATTTCTATTATTAAACCCAGGCGGCCTGTACAGATATACATTCTGATTGCCCTGATTACCTTGATAAACTTGATTACCACTCTGATAATTGTTACCACCCGTATTGCTCGCCTAATTGAAAAACTGTTTTCCACCCGGAAATTCATTAAGGGCAAAATCACCCTTCTTAACATAACCCAGATAATTAGCCTGTTCCTCCATTGATGCTTGATCACAATCTTTGGTAAGATGCGGTCCTTGGCATAATTCACAACCCACCTTCATAGCATGCATCTCTTTAGTCATCGATTCCATTTGTCTTTTAACAGTTGCTAGTTGTGCTCTAACCGATGCGAGCTCATCACTAATTTCGGTACTAGCGACATGAGAAGAGCGAGAAACATCTAATTCTTGATGCCAATCATACGAATGCGTGGCAGTATCTGACATGATTTCGTAAGCGTCATTCGGAGTCTTCTTCATCAAAGAACCACCTGCAGCAATATCAAGTTCTTTCCTCGTCGGCACATTAACACCTTTGTAGAAAATTTGGACCTTATTGAAGTTGTTCAACCCGTGTTGAGGACAATTACGTAACATTTTTCCGAATCGTGTCCAAGCATCATAAAGTGTCTCATGTGGCTTCTAAAGAAAGTGATTAATTTCGCTCTGCAGTTGAGCGGCCTTTGCAGCTGGGAAGAAACGTTGCAAAAATTTATCTTCCATTGTAGCCCAACTATCAATTTCACCTTCAGGCAATGAGTCTAACCAATCCTTGGCGTCATCCTTCAAAGACCAAGGAAAAACCCTCAAATAGATAACTGTTTCCGCGATATTTGCAATCTTGAACAAGTTGCAAATGCTTTTAAAGTTCCGAAGATGCTCGAATGCATCCTCTTTCGGTGTACCCCTGAACTGACATTGATGAGTTATCATATTAAGAATCTGTCCCTTGACTTCAAAATCTGTAGTGACTGGTGGTTGCCTGATAGCGTGTCCGTTACCAGCCCTTGTGGCTTTCATCAACGCTTCCATAGTCTGTCCTGCTGCTCCTTCAGCCATGTTAACTTCTTCCTTAATATACTCAAAATCCGGAATATAAAAAGGTAACTCAGCGAAATCCTCGGCATTTTCCTGTTCTTCTTTAGCTTTGCTGCGTGTGTAGTAAACTCTAGACGGTTCCAGAGTTATTGGTACCTAACCTGCGATCACACCACAACAAAAACTGCGCGTAAATCCAAACAAAAATAATAAAACAGAAAAATAACTTTTGCAAGAATTGCTTCTCACAAAAGGATCGAATAATCAAAAGCTTAACCAAATTTCCAATAATTACACCGCTCCCCGGCAGCGGCGCCAAAAAGTTGATGTGTAATTTCGTACTCTAAATTATTAGCTAAATACCTATCGATTATCACACAATACATGCAACTATAACCAGTTCGTGTAGTAATTAAACAAGTATTTGACCAATTCGTTCCACAGAGAGCAGGTAATTGAAAACTTGAACTATTAATTATTCTAAGATTTAAAAGGGGGTTTTTGTTGTAAAACTGATTAAATGTGAAAGTAAATTAAACTGAATTCAATAAGATGCAAAGGTATCCACTTAGCTACAAATCCCTAGGCTAGGATTGCTCGTTTAAACTCGTTAAGTAAACAATTACAAAGATGTTACACTGTATTTATCTGTCGATTCCTACAGTTCAAGACTAATAACCTAAGTATAACTGTCGTTAACCTAGAGTTACTAACCAATTCACAATGATATTACTCAAGATTATAATCTAACTTAGGTTGGTTTGGTGTCCCTTACAACCTCACAATTATTGCAACTAATTTCAAGTTCAACCACTATACGATTAATTTTATTATCGGTGTCCCTCATAAAATCTCACGTATTCCTAAATTATTCACGTTCAATAATCTAGTAAAAGCTATTAATTAATTTAACTGTCGTTAGTTAATTAATAACTTCCGTGATTTAACAATCAATAAGCTTTAATAACAGTGGATCTTAGCTAGACATTAACCTTGTGTAATTTTAATTAATTGTTATTAACCAAAAGATCGCAATCCATCATCTAGGTTCATGCATCTAAGTGAATACTAAATATTTAGCTACTCATGGCAAAACAAAGAACAAATAAATAAGAAAAAGAATTAAACATAATCATTGAATTGAATGAAGAACAAATTAATAAAAGTAATAGAAGTTAATACAAAGATTAAACTAACCAAGAATGATATTGTAGCTTAAACCCTTGTAAAACAATGAAGAAAGACAAGGAAATTCGTAACTAAAATTGCTGTGGAAGAAAATTCGTAAATAAAACTGGATCCCTAAATTGGGGTAAAATTCGTCTATTTATAGAATCTGGAAAACAGCTGAAACCGACTCAGGTCGCGTTCCGTGACAAACCATCGCGATCCGAGACCACCTCATCGCGTTCCGCGATGACCAGGACGCGACAAAGGTTGTTTAAACGCGATAGATTGGTCAGAACACCCTTTTTTCCATGTCGTGTTCTGATGCACTTTGTCACGTATCACGATGATCAAAACGCGATAAACATCATCCTGAAGTGATGGAAACTGACTTTTTCACCCGATACGCGTTTATCTTCAACTCTAACTCCGTTTTGGCTATATCTTCAATAAAAATCATCGTTAATGAGCCAACGTACCATAACTTGACACTTTCTTCATATTAAGCTCAAATAACTCGATATCTCCATCAAAGTCTTTAAAATATCAACAAATGGACCAAGATAACGCCCAAAATATATGTATGAAAATGGCGTTATCAGAACTCATGTGCGATGCAAGTGATTTTGCAATGGGAGCCGTTTTAGGACAAAGGATTGAAAAACGATTTCAACCTATCTATTACGCTAGTAAGATGTTACAAGGGGCATAAACGAATTACATAACTACTGAAAAAGAACTCCTTGCTATTTTCTTTGCTTTTGACAAATTTCGTTCATATCTCGTTTTAGCTAAAACGGTGGTCTATACCGACCATTCTGCTCTTAGATATCTATTTACGAAACAAGATGCCAAACCACGATTAATTCGTTGGATCTTACTCTTACAAGAATTCGATATTGAAATTCGAGACCAAAAGGGAGCAGAAAATCTCGCAGCTGATCATCTTTCTCGTCTTGAAAATCCTGAATTAGAAGTTCTAAATGAATCAGCCATACAAGATAACTTTCCTGATGAATATCTATTGAAGATAGATTATAGTGAAATTCCATGGTTTGCAGACTATGCAAACTACTTAGTATGTGGATTCATTGAAAAAGGATTGTCGCACCAAAAACGAAAGAAATTCTTTAGTGATATAAAACACTATTTCTGGGAAGATCCACATTTGTTTAAAAGTTGTCCCGATGGAATAATACGCCGATGTGTATTCGGGGATGAAGCCAGTCAAATCTTAAACTATTGTCACACA
The DNA here is from genome assembly GCF_046630445.1 of Rutidosis leptorrhynchoides. Classification (NCBI taxonomy): domain Eukaryota; kingdom Viridiplantae; phylum Streptophyta; class Magnoliopsida; order Asterales; family Asteraceae; genus Rutidosis; species Rutidosis leptorrhynchoides. The sequence continues at coordinate 60,148,565 of NC_092343.1, forward strand.
GGACCAACAGGAGGGCATTATGGGCCTCAACTAATAGCAAGAAAAGTTTACGATGCTGGATTCTATTGGCCTACAATTTTCAAAGACGCACACCTTCTTTGAAAATCCTGTGATGCTTGTCAAAGGGCCGGAAAAATAAGTCAACGTGATGAAATGCCACAAAATGTCATTCAAGTATGTGAAGTATTTGACATTTGGGGTATTGACTTTATGGGTCCATTTCCAAAATCTCATAATAATCTCTACATTCTCGTTGCCATTGATTATGTATCTAAATGGGCGGAAGCACAAGCTCTCCCAACTAACGATGCACGAGTTGTAGTTAACTTTTTAAAACGTCTTTTTGCAAGGTTCGGAACACCGAAAGCTTTAATAAGTGATCGGGGTACTCATTTCTGTAATAATCAACTTGAGAAAGTTCTCAAAAGATATGGAGTAACTCATAAAATCTAAACCGCTTATCATCCACAAACAAGTGGACAAGTTGAAAATACCAACCGAGCATTAAAACATATTCTAGAGAAAACCGTAGGATCAAATCCGAAGGAATGGTCCATGAAATTGGAGGATGCACTCTGGGCTTTTAGAACAGCTTACAAAACTCCAATTGGAACCACACCTTTTAGACTCGTTTACGGAAAAGCATCTCACCTTCCAGTAGAAATTGAGCACAAAGCATTTTGGGCTTTGAAGACATGTAATCTTGATTTACATGAAGCCGGACGTCTACGGTTAAGTCAACTAAACGAATTAGAAGAATTAAGACATGAAGCATATGAAAATTCGTTAATCTATAAAGAAAGAACGAAGAAATGGCATGATAAAAGAATCAGAAGTTCAAAAGAATTTAAAGGAGACAGAGTTCTTCTTTTCAATTCACGATTCAAGCTATTTCCTGAAAAATTGAAATCAAGATGGTCTGGACCATTCATAGTCAAAAGATTTTTCCCATACGGAACAGTAGAATTAATAAATTCAAATGGGATTGAATTTAAAGTTAATGGTCACAGAGTTAAACATTACATAGATAGTCCGATGGAAGTTGAAGATGAAGTTAATCACAATTTCGATACCACAGCTAACTAAGTGTGGAAAGATTCGAATCTTTTTAGGGTAATATGTATTTCTGTTAGAGTTAGATATTCTGTTTTCGTGTAGTTTCCGAGAATGGAATCTGAATGGTCTTTCCCTAGCAGACCCTAAAGAACTAGTCTTCTCCCTCCATTCTGAATTTTTTTTTTTTTTTTTAGGTTTTACGAGATGAAGAATTCCTTTGATCTGAACCATGGTCTAATGCTACACGCTATGATTACTAAACGTAATAATGACACCCTTCCGAGTGAACTGGTATCATTCATAAGAGAAAAATTGGACAGAGTAAGAAAAGAACTCAGGAAATATCATCATAAGATACATTTTAGTAAAGGCAAATCAAAGTCCGCAACAAAAAGAAGAGCACGACACCTTGAAAGATGTTATAAATGCGGAAAATGGTCACACGAAGGTAAATGTTCGAACAATCAAACATATTCAAATACCGAATTTGTTACTCTATGCAGAGAAGGACTGTTTATATGTTTAGAAGAAAAGATATTGAAGAATCGAGGTTACGCTTATGTAGCTATGGAAAACCAAATCACACGACTCTCCTATGAGTCAGCTAAAGCAGGTCTCTGAGAATTCTTTCTCACAGGTAAGTATGTACAGTTTTTATATTTTTTTTATTTATTGCTTTTAACCTTTTGATAATAAACGCTGAATCGTTCGCTATAAAGTATTAAATTGGTATTCAGTAAAATTAGGTATGCGTAACCGAAATTATTGATATCATACAAAAATTTATTACATCACTGCAAAATTTACCGTTTATTCTTAAGGTATAAATATCTTTAATCAATCAACCCAAAATATTTCAAAAATTTGTCAGGAGTAAAACTAGGTTATGGAACCGAAATTACTTTACCGAAAAAAGAGGCGTATATTTTTGATAATATTTGATTGATTAAAGTGGGATAAAAGACCAAAAAGATTTTTAATTTTAATTTTTACCTTGTTTTTAAAAATAATATATAAATATTAAATTAATATTGTAAACTTTTTAAAATCAATATATTTAAGTTTTTAAGTATTTTAAAAATTAATATTTTTAATATAAGTTTGTAAAATTAATGTATAAAAATATTAATAATATTTATATGAATTTTTAATTTTATGCATTTTAAATTTAAGTTTGGTGTGAATTTAAAAACAAAAATTTACTTTATTTTATTAAGTTAAAAATGTGATATTCAAAATTCGTCTTGAGTTGAAAACTAGATCGTTGAATCGAAATTGCTTTACCCGAGGGCGGGACGAGAACTTTTATTATCATTATTTTTAATCTTATTGAATTAAAGTATGCAAAAAAAAAATAAAAATACCCCATGCGATCGCATGGGGTTTTGCCTTCAGAACCATGCGGTCGCATGGGGACCGAATTCTGGTCAGAATCAAATACCCAGCGAGCTATTCTGTCTCACACCACCACACACACAAACACACGAACATACACACACATATCACCCTAAAATCATCAATTTTTCACCAAATTCAACCAAATATCTTGCTATAATCCGTTTTAATCATGAATTTGTTAAGAAGTTTCTCAAGAAAGGTAACAATTACACCCCTAAACCTCCTTAAATTTGATTTTTAGTGTTCTTGAGCTATAATTTACCTAATTTGATTTTGTTAATTTCTAGTGTAATTAGAGTTAAAATGTTAGTATATTATGCATGTATAACCTAGATTGATGCTATTTAACATGATTTGAAGCCAAAAACTTCAAATTTTTCAGAAATCTAGGGTTTGTGTTCTTGAGCAATTTGGGGCTTTTTGATATAAACAGGTTATGGCCGATTTTTATCATGAATTATTGCTAAATTAAGTAGTGTAACATGTTTAGGTAGCTAAATGATCCAAACTTTGATCCTAAACATGATTTTTGACAATTAAAGTGGACCTTTTAGGTCTAAAATTCATGAACTTGATTAAATTGATATAAATGCCATTTGAAACTTGTTTAATTGCTATAAATGGTTATTTTAACATGTTATTTGAGTAGAATGCTTATGAACTTTGTATACATTTTCATATATGCTTATTTGAAAAAGTGTAGAATTGTTAAAATTGTAAAAATGTGTATAAGTTTAATTTTGATTAAACATGTTATTGTAATTGTTTCAAGTTGTTATTTTGCTAACTCTAATGCATATTTGGATGCACAAATTTTGTGTTTAATGTGTTTTGCAGAGATTTACCGATACTGATGGTGCATCATCATCATCTAGGCAACCTGCTCTGGAACCTGAACCTGAACCAGAAATGCAATATGAACCGGAGCAACAACAGGAACAACAACAACAACCTCATCAAAACGTACCATACTATAATCCGCAACAAGAATATGTTAATGCCTACGTAATTTTTTTGATTCATCCGATAGTAGAACACCCAACGATTCATGAAGAACAGTTGCATCCTAATTTGAGATTTGATCGAAGCTGGAGAGATTACCCGACGTACCAAAGTAACAAATTTAAACTAGTAACGAAAAATGTAGAAGTACCGAGGGTAATCGATTGGGAGCCTTTGGAAAGGGTCCAACTAGTTAACTCAGTTAGGCAGCATCTGATCTAAAGGTATGGCAGCTCTTCTTTTCCCGATTGGGAACATTTATTCACCATTCGTAGGCCATGTATATAAAGAGTGGTGCGTTGAGCTTATGCGTACTATTTCACTTAATTCGGATGTAGTTAGGTTAGATGATAGAAGTTTTCTTAGATTTTTACTTGGCCGTAGGATGTACAGGATGTCCATGCTGGACATGGCCAGGGCTTTACAGATTTACACTCCTGGTGAATTACTCCTACCCGATTGTACAAATTTGATTTATCATGGGGAGCGGGTAGATAGGAATTTTGACGCGGATGCCATTTGGAGGCGTATGTCAAATTATAATGTTTTTTCGCTAGGAGGAAGACACTCCTATTTAGATATTAACAAAGCAGAGCTACGTATTATACATAGATTTTTAGCTAATTCGATTACACAAAGAGGTAAAAACAAGGAGAAGATGACCTTACACGACTTATTTTACCTTAAGTGTATTCGAAACACTAGAAGCTTTGTTAATATTCCCTACTGTGTTGGTTTTTATCTGTCCAAAATAGTGGCAGGAATACAGGACGGGGGAATAATAGGAGGAGGTATTTTTGTTACTCTTATTGGAGAGTATTTGGGTGTAGATAGGGATCAAGGGGGTCCACTAATGGTGTGTAGGGAACAGGTTGATACTTTAGGATTGAAGGTCTATCAGGGTGCAAAGGTATTAAAGAGCAGATGCAATCAGGCAATACCATATGATGGTCATCATTCACAGGTAGAGAGAGGTTCAGATAAGGAAATGGAGGAACCGGATGACATTAGGGATGTCATTAGGGAGGCTATGACTGAAATCTACCAGCGTATAGATGAGGTAGAAATGGCAAACGAGGATAGACATATTCGGTACGAGCAGTGGCAAGCCGAGAATGTGTACGAGCATTCTAGGCAACGATAGCATGATAGATGGCACTATCATCAGCATCAGATCATGAGCCAGCTATCACCTCAGGTACCAAATAACTACGTACCGACCCGACCTGCTTACTATCCTCCACACCAGCCCGATATGTGACCACCATTTACTCTCTACGACCCTAACCAGGCCTATCAGTACACCTATAACCAACCATGGAACCCACTCGATGACATGAACTGGAACCCCTATCCAGATTGATATAGTTCCGTTAGTGATTTCTATGATTTTTATCTTTTTATTATTTTTATTTATTTATGTTTAAACATATAATATTGTGATACTTTTATGTAAGTTTTAACATTTTTATTATGTTGTACTAATATTTCATATTTGATTTGAAAGTGAGATGTTAAGTCCCATTTCAAATTACCATGCATATGTATGTATATTGTCAATTGTACACAACAGGGTAAAACAGCGCATTTTCAAAGACTGGCATTAAGTTCAGCAAAAGCTACTAATTTTGACGACAAAACGAAAAACAAATGTGATGTAACAACAAGACGGAATGAACAAATGATGTGCACCATTTATCATTCAACAAACAAACGCCAATATGTTTGGAAACTTTGGTAAAATTTAATCATTTTTCTATGCTAATCACCCTCAATAATTTAAATTGTTACTGATTTCTTACAAATGAGGGCATTGCAAGATCTTAAGTGTGGGAAGAGATTAAATTCTTTCGGATTTTTAAAATTTTTAACTTAAATACTTGGTTACCATTAAAAAATACTAGTAACGCAGTAGTTGTATTAGAATCTAGTGCTCTCTGATAATAAAGAACAACCCTAGTCTTATATACTGACTACCCAATTCTAGTAAAATTGTTCAAAATTTTCAATTAAATGAACTCAAAATCATGTTTATACAAATTTATGAACGATAAAACTAGGTGTTAACACCGAAATTATTGTTACCTCAGAAAGGACATAAATTGAGAAACAACCCAAAATGTTAGAATTCATTTAAAATGGAATAGAGGACAATAAAAAGGCAAAGAAAGGAAAATAAAAGCCAAGTGTGGGAAAAATTTACCAAGTTATTTAGAACATATGTCACATATTTTTGTACAAATAATTGAAGATACTTTTGTTTTGGACAATTTTAATCAGTTTTACCCAGTTTATTGTAATATAAATGAAATTTAAAAGGAAGTAAAGTCTTCCGAAAGAAAAAGAAACGTGCTTCTTGATTTAGGTCAGGAAGTTGTCGTCCAGACCAGTTGTAGAGTCTACGAAAAACCTTGAAAAGTTTTCTCGAAAATCAGCTGGAAATCCACGGACCTCAGCATCAAACAGGGTCGCCAAGTGGTCAGACTTATCCTAACCATGAGAGGATCTGTCTCGTACAATGGGGGGCACCGTGCAAATTAGCTTATAAGACTAATGAATCAGATCCCAAGAAAGGATAATCTCCTTAAAGATCAAAAAATCAGCTTTTAAGACTGATATTACTCAATCCTTGAGATTGACCTTAAAGATTGAGAATTCAAACTCATGGAATTCAATGATATCTAAACTCGAGCTTGAACGAAAAAATATTTTGATCAAATTACAAACCGATTTGTTTTTTTGAAAATCCATTTTCAATGCGTTCATTACCATTGAACGTAAAATTCTAGGAATTCACCTGGAATTCATTAGGTCACCTGAACCAAATCGGGTGTCAACCGTAAGAACGGTGGTTGCATAGCATGGTCGAAGACAGGACCTTGTGCCAGACCGAAAAACTATAGGGTGATCTTTACTATTGCTCCTACAAAGGATAGTAATTGCATCCGACACGTTATAGACCATAATCAAAAGCATGTCACGGGACATTGCCTTAACAGTTGCTTGTTCAACGCTTTCCTTTACAACCGGACGGTAGTTTACCGAAAGGTAATATACGGAGCAAGTATATTGGATGTGTTGCTTTCCTAATACAAGGTTAGCAAGTGAGTGACACAAAACCGCAAGTTTTGAGCTAAAATTTTAAATATGAAACCCACACAACCCACAAAAACAATTTGCAAACACCGGTGAAGGGTTATTCCGGAAAACTTATCTAGGGTAAAAGCTAGATTGAATTTTCAAAAGATCAAATGTTTTCATAAAGATCCAATTTCCTAAAAGGATCTAAATTTTCATAGTCATGTGAGACTGTAAACCACAACGTTACTATCATTGTTCATACCGCCATATAGAAATCACTGATGTACAAAGTATGAAGAATAAAGAAGTGATTCTAGTATTTTTATTTCAAGACTATATTGCTTGAGGACAAGCAACGCTCAAGTGTGGGAATATTTGATAATGCTAAAAACGAACATATATTTCATAGCATTATCCCTCAAGAAAGACAAGCTTTTAGTTGCAATTGTTCTATTTACAAGTGATATTCGTTTAAATAATAAAAGGTGAAGACAAAAGATAGATTCGACGAATTGAAGATGCAAACAACCAAAAAGCTCAAAAGTACAAAGTACAATCCAAGAGGTTCAAATTATTGATAAGAAACGTCTAAAAGTTACAAGAGTATAAGCCGCAAAACGCAAAATACAAGATATTAAATTGTATGAAAGGACGTTCGAAAATCCGGAACGGGGACCAGAGTCAACTCTCAACGCTCGACGCAACGGACTAAAAATTACAAGTCAACTATGCACATGAATATAATATAATATATAATTAATTCTTAAAATTATACATATATATTATATTATATATTAAAAACGTCGGCAAACTAGAAAACAAGAACATGTGAGCTGATCCAGCTGGCCATACGATCGCATGGCCAGGATACCCATATTTCATGCGATCGCATGAGCCTAAAAGGCTGGCCACATCTATAAATTTCGGAGTGTTTGGTCGAATGTTTGACACCTTTTTCTCTCTATCTCTCACGTAATATATATTATATATATATATATATATATATATATATATATATATATATATATATATATATATATATATATATATATATTATAATTTTAATTTTAATTTAATAATAATAAGGGTATGTTAGCGAATGTTTTAAGTGTGTAAGTCGAAATTCTGTCCGTGTAACGCTACGCTATT